>NC_135973.1:11746381-11968881 GCF_053455715.1 Rhinoraja longicauda
TATGGATAGGTTAACAGCTCCAGCTTTGACAAGAAAAAGGTGCCACGTTTGATGATGTTATCAATCCTGATGGTGAATTCCATTGTAAACGGTTTAACTGTCTTGCAGGCAAATTGCTGCCTGTTGCAATTGCATGTGATGTTTTATTATGGTCTACGCTAGGGCCAAACTATAAAGAAAATATCCCTTCACGGAACATTGAAGAACAAGTCAGTGATGTTGATACAAGTGTCTACCATTAATATTTCCATTTATGGTCAATGATAGCCAATATGAAATTAAGAATATCCTGTCTAACTTAGGAAAACCATGTCCTAAGCAGGAACCAACATCATGATTGTCAGAGTGAGACTCAACGCAAATTGGAGGAACAGCATCTCATATTTCCCTTGGGCAGCTTACAGCCCAGTGGTTCTGAATATTGATTTCTCTAACTTCAAGTAACCTGGCATTCCCTCTCTCTATCCCTCCCCCACCCAAGTCGCACCAGCTTCTCGCTTTCACCCAACAACCAGCAAACAATGGCCTGTTTCCTTTATCAGCGTTACTTTTTTCAATATCTTCCATTCATTGTTCTATATCTCTCTACATCATCGTCAATATCTCTCGTTTCCCTTTTGCCTGACTAGTCTGAAGAAGGGTCTCGACCCGAAACGTCACCCATTCCTTCTCTCCAGAGATGCTGCCTGTCCCGCTGAGTTACTCGAGCTTTTTGTATCTATCTTTGGGTTAAACCAGCATCTGTAGTTCCTTCCTACACATCATGTAAAAATCAGCATGGTACGATTAGGAGCAGCCCTTCTTCACCACTGATCATCAGCTATGTCTCAATTTGGAGTAGGGAGTGGGTATGAAGCCATGCACTACTCCAAGAGAGGACACTGCCAAGGAACATCACATAGGGGTTTCACATCAATCACCTATGAAAGATAGACAACAACATCGTAGAAACATAGAAAGTAGGTGCAGGAGTGGGTCATTCAGCACTTCGAGCCATTCAATATGATCATGGCTGTGGCAAGGGCTGGTCACGTGACTCGACACCAAATTGCATCGTGAGCAGTAAACAAAGCAAAGCTCACCATATGGTTAGCCCAGTCTGTGACTATTGTGGTATACAAGGAGACAAGAGGACAGATGTCAACTCAGACAACCTGGCTCAATATGATTTCAGTATCCACTTTCCCTAATGGACTTCAGCATTTATCCAATAATTTGTCAGGCTGATTAGTCCTAATTCACTATTTTGTTGTCCTTTGATCAAGCCAGTTGTTGACAATGAGTATCTGTAAAAGAATATCCTTAATTAATTTAGTTATCTTATGAAGATTTGACTAAGATCAATTTACTGGCATCAGTCTTCATTAAGCATTCTCATCAGGCTCAGAGGACATGGTTTCCAGACAAATCTGGAGGCTTGCTGCCTCAGTACCATACAAGGGGAGAATACTGCACACTGTTAGAGGCCTTACTCATCATTTAGTTGAGACATTAAAATGACATACTTCGTGCAGCCTCCCTCCGGTGGCTGCAAAAAAAGGCAACATCACTATTTGAAGAGCAGGATTGACCTAGAACTAGGGTCAACATTCATCCTCAGTCTGTTCAAGATTATCTGGTCATTTAACTCACTGCTTTCATAAAAGTGTTTTCCATGCATAACTCAGCTGTCACATATCCCCATTCACAGCATTTTTAAAGTTGGCTGAAACCAGTGTAATGCCTTGAAATCATATATAGGTGCTTCACCAATGAGTTCTTTGTTAATTAGAAATAAGCAGGTTTCTGTTCAATGTAACAAAATACAGTTAAACATCATATATCTGCTGTTGGGCAAGAGTCATTTAGTATTACATTACTAATTGGATCATTTAACTAGTTTGGGTCTGATTTTTTGATGGAAGTACAGGTGCCATTTATTTGGATTTTAAAACTGAGACATTCCACGAAGAAGCTGCCTTTATATGGAGCATGGATTGTGCCCTGGGGTACATGGATGAATGCATTTGTGTCAAATCAACATTAGTAGAATAAAAAGTCCCAGATCTGATCTCAAAATGAAATATCATTATTAGTCTAAACAAACTAAAAAATTAAAAATTCCATTCTTTATCCAGTCAACCATAGGTAAAGTCAATCTTGTGAAAACCAGACAAGCATGGAATCTGCACAGACAAGTTTGAATATTGTGTAATATTTATGCATAGGAACATAGCTGCTTTGGTGCATTGATGAAGGGTCATATTGCCAATAGAGCTGGTCCACTACTAGCACTGTTCCTTACTGAGAAACAAACGATAATGGATTGGTGAAAATAACTGGGGGAAAAATTCAGGGTTCAGAGGTGATTTACAAGAATGATCCCAGGATGAACCTATGATGAGTGTTTATCGGCACTGGGCCTGTACTCGCTGGAGTTTAGAATGAGAGGGGACTTAATTGAAGAGTAGTGAAAGGCTTGGATAGAGTGGATGTGGAGAGGATGTTTCCACTAGAGGGAGAGTCTAGGACTAGAGGTCATAGCCTCAGAATTAAAGGACGTTCTTTTAGGAAGGAGATGAGAAGAAATTTCTTTAGTCAGAGGGTGGTGAATCGGTAGAATTTTTTGCCGCAGAAGGCTCTGGAGGCTAAGTCAGTGGATATTTTTAAGGCAGAGATAGATTCTTGATTTGTACAGGTGACAGAGGTTATGGGGAGAAGGGGGTTAGGAGGGAGAGATAGATCAGCCATGATTGAATGGCAGAGTAGACTTGATGGGCCAAATGGCCTAATTCTATTCCTATCACTTATGAACATGACATTATCAACCAGGTAGATTCCAAATAACCACTGAGACAGTACTGATATCTAAGTGTAGCCACTTTTATACCCAATCATATACAGACCGCACTAAATTCTTCACTCTCATCGCCCATTTCCTCACGAATTGTCCTGCACTGTGCTCCAAGAAAATTACGGAGATTGACCGCATGGATGGCAGCACATGCTTTTTTATCCATTGTAGCTTCCTGACCAATCCAGTAGAATATTTGCCAGCTCAAAGCGCCATTCTCATCTAGTAAAGTCTACAAAATAAAGCAGTATATCAAGTAGTTTAAAAATAAACATTCAAATATTACAACAATCTTGAGAGCACAAAAATTATGGTTTTCTTTCCTATGGCTGACAAACATTAAAAATAAAATTAAATGTCGCAAAAATTAGCAGTCATATTTACAGATTGTTAGGGCAGAAATCATATTGTGAATTATATGATCAATGCTAATCAGGTTAAGAGACTATCCTTGGAAGAACTCAAATTTTGTACTTCTGTATTCAATGGCAATTTATCTTCTGTCCAATTAAACATTATTTCTCTATAAATGAACGGGATAACTGTGAGTGTGCACGCGCAAGTGCATGCACGTGAGTGCATATGTATAACAACAGAGCAGAAAATAATACTAGGCGTTTTCTTGTTCTGGGGTGACAGAAAAGGCAACGTGAAACTAATCTACGTTTCTTAATTGTTCACTTTATGAGGACTTCGTATGAAATCTACTCATCTGAATTCTATTCTACTTTCTCCCTGTGATGGTTACCTTCAGGATAATGTAGCAGTCTGCTTCATAGAACTTCCCATGAAAAGTCTCATCAATTTGAGTAGGAATAAAATTCTCGATGTGCCAAATGATGACCCCCGGGATATGACCAACATCGTCAGTGAAGAACTCCGAATAATCAAGTGGAGGTTTCTCCAGACCCTGATCCCATCGCTTGGTCTTCAGGTCTGAGTACTTGACTTCTCCCACCTCCTGCAAGAAAAAGGGTAAATGCTAATGAAACAAACTTTGAGATGATCGGCTTATCAGCATTTATTGTTTCAAACTGACTAACTGTACTAGTACTGAACAAAACTAAAGGAACCATGCATTACCATCAATGATCCAAGACAGTCATGCTTCCTTTCCATTCACCCCAGAATTGAGAATTAAAATTACAAATTCATCTTTTTGAATATAGTCAATCGTTATTCTCTGCTTTTCCCATTGATGTGTCAATGCAATAGGTGCAAACCAGTTCCTGAATTAAAAATCTGCGTTGCTTGATACACTGGGAGAATCCCATAATCCTCGTCAAATAATTACATCCGTTCTAAGGAACTTGTTCTTGACAATGGACTGCTTTCACAGTATTCCTTCTGTGGGTCAGTCCAATAAATGGGCTCTTTCTGGAGTGAGCTTCATTCCATACCCTTGGCACGAGAAGCCTAAGCTGGCATCTGAAGAGTGGTTTCTGAGGGGAGTAGATCCCAGAATTAGTAGACCCAAGTTAACGTGCAATTTTGTTTTTTGTCTGGTTGCAAAAGGGTACTGCAAGAAACAACGTCTTGGGGAAAGTTAAGTCTTGATGCCCATTATGGAATCATAATGTTGCGTTGCATTGCATTCCCCCCCCCCCGATTTTCTTGGGGTCTTATTTAAATGAATTGATTCTTCTTGTGGCTTGTGCATTCTCTATTTGTGCATGTACAATGCTGAATGCTGACATTTGTTCACAAGTGGGGAAAATATTAATCAAAGACAAGTGCTTTATTTGCTGGCTGTCCACAATCATGCATGAAGGGCCTGTTTCCATGCTGTCTGACTCCAGGACTCTCGGTGTGAGCATGTTGGGCCGCAGGGCCTGTGTCCATGCCCTGTGACTCTATGTCACTTTCTGAACTCAAACGATAGAGTTTGTTTGCTGGGATGGGGTTTGAAATACACGGCCTGAAAGACTGAAGTGGGAGCTGGAAGATAGGATAAACCTAGAATTTACTTTGGCCAGCAAGGATGTGCTATACCTTTCTAGGATCATAGGATGAACTTGATTTTTTGTTTATCAGCTTTGTATCACACAACCCACTCACCCACATTGATGTTCATACAGAGCTCCCTTAATTTACCTCTGTCCTTGTTTTTTAGGAATACTGTTGTTTATACAGAGCTGCAGATTATAATAATCTGAAGATTGTTCATTTTAAAGGAACATACAGAAACCGGCCAAATTATCAAAATATCCATCCTCCTTTGATTTTACTGTTTATATATTTACAAAAGCTTTAAATTGTTAGAAAAGAGTCACACATTAGCAGTTATCCCTCCAAGAGATTTCCACGTTTATTCTGTTTATGTTTTCAGGCAGAATCAAGTATTTACCTCCATTTTTTTGTTCTTTTCCTGTGTTACATCGCTCATTCCCTTCAGTACTTGTTTGGCCTGGTCATCTTGGGTGGAGTCCTTTCTTCTCCGGAGACGCATTTTTCGAGCTATTGGATCCCGAGGTGTGACCCCTTTTTTTCCAAAAGGGAAAATTAAATAAAAATTAAACCCATTTTTCTTTATACTTTATTTAAGATGCAGAACCCAATTCTCCCAAAGCGTGAGCATTGGTCAGGGATCAACATCAGCTAAAAATTTCACAGCTCCCCTGTGTTAAACAGCTTGACCCCATAGAGTAATAGCTTCAGTGATGTATTGAAAAGCTTCTAATGCCCAGAAACACTTCCAATGAAGACCAAAATATACTCAAGGAATAAAGTTGATAACTAGTTTTTTCATTCTATTTGTATCAGAACTGGCTATTTCTGCCAGTGATTTTGTCTCTACTTTCTCTCCGTTAGTACAGCGTAACCTGTTGAGCATGCTTCACAGCCCCGCTAATAGCAACACAAAAAAGCATAATCTGAATCCGGGAAATTATAAAATAAAAGAACGGATTTTGCAAATAATTTTTCTTCCAAACTTTGTTATAGTTACAACAGTCTGCAATCTGAGCACAAGTATAAGAAAATAACTGCAGATGCTGGTACAAATCGAAGGTATTTATTCACAAAATGCTGGAGTAACTCAGCAGGTCAGGCAGCATCTCAGGAGAGAAGGAATGGGTGACGTTT
The DNA here is from genome assembly GCF_053455715.1 of Rhinoraja longicauda. NCBI lineage: Eukaryota > Metazoa > Chordata > Chondrichthyes > Rajiformes > Arhynchobatidae > Rhinoraja > Rhinoraja longicauda. Next base: position 11,752,299 of record NC_135973.1, read on the forward strand.
CGGGTCGAGACCCTTCTTCAGACTTCTTCAGCATTCATATTAAGATCAGAGAAGGTTTGAGTTAGAACATGAGTAGATGCCTAATTTATTTTATTAAAAGATAAGAATAAGGACTTAATATGCTCACATTCTAACCTCATTGTGAACCATCTAGCTCTCAGCTTGTCACGATCCTGGCCTCTTCCCTGTCCTATGAAGTTTCGTTTTCACAGACCGTTTCTTTCAATGGCCTGAGAACTCACTTCTCAACATACTGACTGAACCTGTCACACTTTGATGATAAACACAAAACAGGTTCTGGCCTTTTCCTGCCTCCAAGGTCTCCTGCCCCCCACCCCCAATACTTTCAGTCTGAAGAAGGGTTCCGACCCGAAACGTCACCCATTCCTTTTCTCCAGAGATGCTGCCTAACCCACTGAGTTACTTCAGCACTTGGTGTCTATCTTCAGTATAAAGCAGCATCTGCAGTTCCTTCCTCGAAACAGAGTTATTTTCCAGTCCACTCTGTAACGTCACCACAGATTGGTTTGGTTAGATATTTCAGCTTGATAGGATGGCGTCTTCAGTATAAAGCAGCATCTGCAGTTCCTTCCTCGAAACAGAGTTATTTTCCAGTCCACTCTGTAACGTCACCACAGCTTGGTTTGGCTAGATATTTCAGCTTGATAGGATGGCATGAAATACATTGCACAAAGTGAATAAACATTATATCTCAGTTGTATGTACCTCCACCAGCTGCTGCAACTGCAGCCGGTGATGCGCCAGCCAATCTAAGCTGGTTCTGCAAGGAGAAGTCAATATTGTAAAACTCTGCTGTTTGATCCACTGGTTTAGGGGGCATAATCAAATTAGGATTTTCCCGAACATCCAGAACCTAAAAAATTAGAATAAATTAAATTAACTTCTTAGAATGAAGGGATAAATGACACAATATTGAAGATCTGAAATAAAAATAGACAGGAAGAAAAATTAACCCAATTTTAATTTTCTGGGTTTTTTTTGTGCATATTGATAAGGTGTTTTGGTTTTACAATGGGGTAATTTCTATGCAAATGTCGACTAAACATTATTCCTTTATCATGTATCTATACACTGTAAATGGCTCGTCTTTCCGCTGATAACTGGTTAGCAAACAAAAGCTTTTCACTGTACCTCGGTACACGTGACAATGAACTAAACTGACTGACTGAATTTCCACTCCAGTTATTACTATTATCTAAAGTGGTTTTACACAATCATCAATATTTGGTACATCGATTCAAATAGTCTTTCAAAATATAACTTTTTTAATTAATATCCATTCATGTCTTGTATCCTCCAAGTTAATCATAATTTTTGACTAACTTTACTTTCAAGAAATTCAATAATTCAAGAAATTATTCTGTGCTGAATTACTGATATCCGCTTCCATAAACTTAAAAATGTTTGGGATTCCCACGCAAACTGAGAAGATCCAATTTGCTTGCCTTTTTATAGTGGGATTTTCCAGACTGCACAACAGTATTGGACTCTCAGGATTCCAGTGGCAATGTGTGAATGTGCTGCAAGTCTACAGCAGTCTTGCTGGAGAATCTGACCACTAAACCTGCACTAGGATTAGACCAAGTGCAGGAATAGAAAACCCATTCATGAAAATGTAGAGGAACTACTGCACAGGAGATGGGCACGTACAATATACTTTTTTTTAAAAATTGATTGTGTTCAGTATTTATTGTCTTTAAATTTTCATTTTTGAAAACAAAATGACATTTAATAAACTTTAATTGATTCATTTGACTTTCTAAAAGTAGTTTCCCTAAACAATGGACTCTGAAATGTTTTACTTAGAAGGAAAACAGTTACAACTCAAAACACTCTCCTTCATCTTGCCCACAATCAAAAGAATATTTTCCCAACTACACATGCTCTGAAAATTAACCAACCCGAATTGCAAACAAATGCGCATCATCACATGTACATAACCTCTAATAACCATGTATTACAGCATGGTATTCTACAAAATTGAATGAAAGTTGTGTTAGAATTAAGCTACCTGTATATCTGCAAGAAAATGGATGGCTTCAGGCAGAGTGACCAGACGATTTTTAGTAAGAATCAGCTTCTTTAATTTTGCACATCTGCAATTAGAAATCTATGTTAAAATTTTCACTTCCAAAGAGCAGAGAAACTCTTACAATGGGTTTTTTTTCTTCACAAGACAGGAGAGTCGTGGCTCAATGTTCAACCTATACGTATCTAACCACAGGCAAGCTGGGTATAGGTGGAAGATCATAATCAATCTTGGCTACTCCAGATGAAGGTAGTGTGTAGGGGGCATTGGAGTTAAATGATGGTCAACACTTACCAGCCAAGGGCTCCATGGAGCCACATTTGGCTGGTAAATCCTACAAACAACTGATTTACACTCATCATTTCAGCTTCGACTAAAGAATCGTTACCTAGTGAAAGTACTGAAGCATCATAGACATTATTTTCCTTCCTCCCCATATAAAACTATACCCCGGCACAATTTCTGCCTTGTGGACCCCAAGGGTAAATTAATTATAAACACTGCCGTAAGGGAACTTTATACTGAAAGTAGAAGCTGAAGAATGTTCATACCTGCACAGACTCTCTGGGACCAGCTCAAGGTTATTATTGGCTGCCATAAATTCCTCCAAGTTTGCCAATTTCCCAATGCCTGATGGGATTCCATCGAAATCCAGCTTGTTTGAGTTCAAGTACAACTTCTTTAGCTTTGTTAACTTGCAGATGGCTGACTGAAGAAGAAAAACACTGTCAATTTTGGAGATGAACACAATTACACATTTAAAGTTCATTCACTGCTTGTTACTGCCATTGTCTTTGGTCTGATTAGATTCATTTGTTTTAGTACAGATTTGCAAGCAAATTCATTTGCTCCAGAGTTTGTAAGCATTTACATTCATTTCACTTCCATCAGCTCTTTTCTGCACAGTAATCAAAACAGCAAAACAAAAAAGCTGGGTTTCATCACAAGAGGCTAGGAGCAGCAAGAGCTAATGATGCTTCACATCAACAAACACCGACACCTTTATCCCAATGCACAAAATAAGCTGTAGGTTTATACATTATTCTAAAAGTGTGTGGGCTAAATTGACGTAGAAAGGACACGCACATTAAATTCAGTGAAACAGTATCTCACAAGACAAGGACACTGTGGTGGTCTCAAGCTCCTAGCACCGGGGAATTCAGAAAATGAGTGCATCATATTTTCATCCTTATTACCAGATGTTGGCAAGTATGTTAACATATCTTCGGTACCCATGTTCAAGTATAAAAGGTGACAAGATTGATTTTAATGTGCCAAGTTCCCTTAGTTGCCAATCATAAGATGAACGCTGCTCAAACCTGCACACACTGTTTGGGATCAGATCCAAGTTATCATTGGCTGCCATAATTTCCTCTAGAATTGTCAGCTTCCCAATACCCGATAAGATTCCATCGAAATCCTGCTTGTTCATGCTCAAGTACAGCAAACGCACAGTTTCCAAATGCACTGCACCACAAAAATCATGTGACTGCTAATTATTGGCAGAGCCCTTGAGAGCAAGATACTTCCATTATCTTTAACTCTCATCTTTCCTAACAGAAAGATCATACGAGACAGGTGCAGAATTAGACCATTTGGCCCATCGTGTCTGTTCCACGGTTAGACAATAGACAATAGGTGCAGGAGTAGGCCATTCAGCCCTTCGAGCCAGCACCGCCATTCAATGCGATCATGGCTGATCACTCTCAATCAGTACCCCGTTCCTGCCTTCTCCCCATACCCCCTCACTCCGCTATCCTTAAGAGCTCTATCCAGCTCTCTCTTGAAAGCATCCAACGAACTGGCCTCCACTGCCTTCTGAGGCAGAGAATTCCACACCTTCACCACCCTCTGACTGAAAAAGTTCTTCCTCATCTCCGTTCTAAATGGCCTACCCCTTATTCTTAAACTGTGGCCCCTTGTTCTGGACTCCCCCAACATTGGGAACATGTTATCTGCCTCTAATGTGTCCAATCCCCTAATTATCTTATATGTTTCAATAAGATCCCCCCTCATCCTTCTAAATTCCAGTGTATACAAGCCCAATCGCTCCAGCCTTTCAACATACGACAGTCCCGCCATTCCGGGAATTAACCTAGTGAACCTACGCTGCACGCCCTCCATAGCAAGAATATCCTTCCTCAAATTTGGAGACCAAAACTGCACACAGTACTCCAGGTGCGGTCTCACCAGGGCCCGGTACAACTGTAGAAGGACCTCTTTACTCCTATACTCAACTCCTCTTGTTACGAAGGCCAACATTCCATTGGCTTTCTTCACTGCCTGCTGTACCTGCATGCTTCCTTTCATTGACTGATGCACTAGGACACCCAGATCTCGTTGAACTCCCCCTCCTCCTAACTTGACACCATTCAGATCATGACCGATCGAATTTGCTGGCGTACAGCTCATTTGAAAGATAAAAAACTAAAGAAGAATCTCTTTCATTCTCCCAAGGATAAGATCAAACTTGAATAGTCAATATTTTTGATCCTCATGAGAGGCATTCTAAACCCACGAAAGGTGCACCGCAGATTGTGTCCATGACAGATAGTTTCTCCCAGGTGATTTACAGTAATGCTTCCAGCAACAATATCCTATACCCCAGAATTATTGGCCTAGTAAAAAATCACCAACCTCTCTGATCTGTAAACCACTCAAATGAAGCTGACATTAATAAAGTAGCGATAGAAACATAAAAATAAGCACAACATCTAAGACAATAACTGGCATTATCTTACAAGTTGATTTGCCATAACAATAGGCACAACCTATTTTAAAAATAATATTATCATCATACAGGAAGTGAAGTGAGTTGGTTGCGAGAGAGATTCAGTGTGCCCAGCTGCGTCCACTGATCGATGCAGAGTGAGAGCTCGGAGATCTGGTTGTTGCTGAGGTTCAGCCGCCGTAGAGACGAGAGGGTGTACAAGCACTCAGGTACCCGGCTAAGATCATTACAAGACAAGTCCACATCTGCAAAACAAATTGTGACACTTTTAAGATTTGAGAAGTTTAAAACACATGTTTGATCATGCTCGAATAAGCAAGGCTACAGGTTAGGATGATTGCCAGGCACATAAATTTGAAATATCTCAATTTAAAAATGTTCATCTCATGAATGAAATTACCATGTGAACCTGCCCTTTACCTGGACATCAGTCAATGTTTGAAAGAATTAACCTGGCATTATTTCCAAAATATCCTCTTCATGGAAGCAGTTCTATACGAAAAAGAATGCACCAAAATCTTTCTTGAGAGGATCCTATGCATCCCTTTTACTGGTGCCCTTGGCTGACTTTATACTCTGGCTTTTGGCATGAGGATAAATCCAGGGCAGGCCCAGTTGCTTCACTGTTGCTTCACTGTTGCTACCGGTACTCTGTTACAGAGCAGGGTTAGTTTAAAACCAATCATTAATTCCACATCATGAGAAGAAAAAAACAATTGTAAGTTAGATACAGGTGACACACACGTCACAGCCGTTCAGATAACCAAAATTTACCCTTATGGAATTCATAATTTGCAAGCCAAAATAAAGGATCATTGAATCAACTGTTTGAGATATGGAATGAAATTCACTTTCATAGAATTTATGTGAAAAATAAACACAATTTCTTTTCAGCTAACATTTCTTTATAGAGGTATAGATATCGCAATTTTCCATAATACAAAGCCGCACCATGGACCACTTACTGAGGAAAGAAAACCCCTCCCACCCACCGCAACGTGGGAGTCTCATATATTATTGAGATGAGTCAGAACACGAGCTGCTATCACACAGTGCAAGAGACCCAGGTTCGATCCTGGCCTCGGGTGCTGTCTGTGTGGAGTTTGCACGTTCTCCCTGTGACTGCGTGGGTTTCCTCCAGGTGCTCCTGTTTGCCTTCACATCCCAAAGATGTGCAGGTTTGTAAGTTAATTGGCCTCTGTAAAATTGCCCCTCGTGTATAGGGAGTGGATATGAAAGTGGGATAACATAGAACTAGTGTGAACGAGTGATCAATGGTGATCAGTGGGCCAAAGGACTATTTCCATGGTGTTTTTTTCAATCAATACAAAGAGCGACAAAGAAGGTTGTCAGTTTCATGCAACAGAACTGAAGCCAAGCAATTAAATAAGACACAGACACAGATTCAGAAAGTAATTGGTATCTTATTAATAGTGACTTACAATCAAAGAAAACAAATGAATAAATGGACAACCTCAATTTCACTAAGCAAGTCTGTCACACTTCCATCCAGGATTAGGATGAAGGTCAACCTCAAGCCACTCAGTAGAATTAATGCTTAAAATAGCTTATATTAAGACTTTGTGCAATATAAAAACCTGGTGTAACACAGAGCCACACAAGGCAAGTGATCAGAAATAGGTAAGAGACTCTGTACTTAAAGCTAGAGGACTGTGAGATGGAGACATTGGAAACATTGAGCTGTATAAAACTTCAAAGGGGAAGGTAAATGTCTTGCAAGATTTTGCAAACAAAGATATGTAGGGGAAGGGCATTTTTTTTAATGAACAGCTGGACTGAAATGTGCAGAAGCAGCTCAATTTAACAAAAGGTTCATCTTACCAAACAAACCAGACAGGGCCTCTAGGCTTGTAGGCAAGTTGCTTTGTGTGCGTTGTGTATTTCTGAGATGCAGCGTTTGTAGAGCTGTCATTGCAGGAAGCTGCCTGCAAGAGATTAGTACAATGAATTATACACCCTGCTAGAATTCAATCAAACCTGCAGATTAATGCATAAAATTAAAGTAAACCCTGGTCAATTGTTCAGTGGTATAGAAAATGGAAATAGTTCTAAATTATCATCTCTATTATGATGCTTCAGAATCAAAATATTTTTGCAGCACAGAAACAAGCCATTCTATCCATTGTGCTCGGATTTATTACCATTACAGGTGCTCCTCGGCTTACGGTGTTTCGACTTTCGATAGTTCGACTTAGCGATGGTGCAAACTGCAGCAACCCGTAGCGAGCCACCGCTCGCTTCTGGCCACGTGATCGCGTGCATCACAATGCATTTCGACTTACAATACCTTCGGTTTCCGATGGGTTTCTCAGAGCGGAACCCCATCGGAAACTGAGGAGCACCTGTAACTAGTCTGTTCGAACTACTTACCATTCTGGGTGGTGTAAAACAAAATTGTTTGATACTTTGTTGCTGTTCTCGCTTCAATGGCACAAAAAAAGCCTCATGGAGCATAATACGGGAAAATTAACTCTGTAGCTGAATGCCCCATGGTTCCAATCACTTTACGATAGCCATTTACTGACATGACAATAGCTCGTCAGCCAGAAAGACCTAATAGTCTTATCAAAGCATTTAATAATTTCTGAAAGTATTTTTACTTTTACCATGGTATCCATTCAAACGCCTGACTCATTCGTCAGCTTCTGTTATTTTAATTTTTTCTGACATAAAATTAAACGGAGAGACTTGCTTTTGGTTGTCACTTACCGCATTTGCGCATGCATGAGTGGGTTGTTATTCAAAATTAGTGTCTGGAGATGAACCAAGCGTCTCATCTGAGGAGGCAAACTCTCCAGCTTATTTTCACTCAGGTCCAAGTATAGCAAATCAGTGAGGTTTATAAACAGTTGGTTTGGGATGTTGTCAATACTGCAAAAGAAAACAAAGTATTAGAAATAAGAATATATAATATCCAAATACAAGTTAAAAAAAAAGACAAGCAAACTAGTTGTTGCTGTTCATGCCAGCCCCAAACAGTGTCTTTGTGGAATGTGCAGCATGCATAGTGAATGTGACGTTATATATATATAGTGAAGGTGAACTGGCATGCACAATCTACACTAGTGTCATCTATCCAGGTTCCCCAGAGATGCTTCCTGACCCACTGAGTTACTCTAGTATTTTGTGCCTTTCTTTTGTGTAACCAGTATCTGCAGTTCCTTGTTATATCATAATGATGTTACAGCATAACTCGCTGGGACATGTGTTTCACTCTTCATTGTATCTGTGATGGGCAGTATCAAGCTAGAGCTAGAGGTTTTTCCTGCTATACATGCTGTCAGGGAAAGAGGTGAAGTAGTGGGAAGTTGGTTGGGCTTTGTAGGGGAGGGAGGGTTATGGAAATTACATTCGGGCATATAACTACAAGAGCCAACTACAAAACTATGAGCAAAAGCCAGCAAGTAAGCATCTCAGTGCTCGAGGTGTGGGCAAAGAGGAAATTTGGTCCAACAGTTCCGCAGAACAAACTTATCTTCTACTCTCTATTCAATGATTGCACGATTTCATGCACACAGAACAAATTGAAGAAAAATGAAAACATAAAACAAAAACAAAAAATTTAAATCCCACAACCAATGTATTTACTGTGAGATTCATGCCTACCTGTTATGACTCAAGTTGAGCACCAGCATGTTTTTAGCATTCTCTAGTTCCCTAGGAATCTCAGTCAACTGATTATAGCTGAGGTCCTGAAACAAAGCATGTGTCAGTCAATCAAGTATATTCTCAAAACAGAAGAATGATCTTATTTGGATAAATTCTTTCCCAAAAACAGATATCCTTATTTCCTGTTGAGATTGCAGTGCTTTTGAACAGAACATCTTTTGAATGCCTGCATACAGAATCTTTGATGCCAACAATTGTAGCATTAAAGGAGGTGAAAAGGATGGGATTGAACATGACATACTGTTCTATGACTACGATTTCCCATTTGATAAATGCTGCTCGAAATATTTAAGCATATTGTGGATGGCACCGGTTGTACGAGGGATTTGGGTTTGATCCTGACCACATGTGCTGTTGTGCGGAGTTTACATGTTCTTCGGGTACTTGCATAGATTTCTACCAGGTGCCCTTGTAAGATGAAAGACACGAGGGTAGATTAATTAGTTACTATAAATTACCGCATACAGTAGGTAAATTGTAAAATAATCAAAGGGAAGGGAGGTTGATGTGCATGTGCGAGAGAACAGGTTGCAGGTTTACAGGGAAATAAGAGAACTGGAATGCATAGAATTGATCTACCAGAAGCCAAATGGCCTCCTGCGTCACAATAAGTAAGAAAGAGTTGCAGAATAAATCAATGTTTGGTTTGTTCATCTTTGAAGCAAATATACACAATCTCACACAAATACTAGAGCAAGATTGAAATGTACCAACAGTGGAGCTTCCAATATCTGGTCCTGAGTTCCTTTGTAAAACGCTGAGCACAGGCCATGTGCTCAGACAGAAATGGGCGATACAACATAATTGAAGCTGATGCTGAACTAGACAAGCCTGCCACTACTCAAGGTCTTGAGCTCACACATAAAAAACCATGGACTTCCTTCCCACCAACTTCCCCTGCCAATGACCATATTCTCCTATTAAAATTACACTCATTGTGAATCTGACGGGTGAAAATTCCGTAAGATTTGAAAAGCATCCAAAAAAAACATCAAGAACCGAGACAGCAAGATGATACTGAAATATCCTCTATTTTTGTTAAATATTTGATTTGAAACAAATATAACGAGCAGAGAACTTTAAAACACTCCTGAATGCTCTTCTAGCTTTACATATTTATTGTTAAGCAATCTTCAGGATGTAATATCCAGAACATATTTTTCCCACAGTGAATGCCCTGTTTTTATAAACCCTTTCAACCTACCAGCACAGAGAGATCATCCAACTGGAAAATGTCATCAGGAACACCAGAATTTTTCAAGTTATTAGCTCGAGCAACAATGGCCTATGGAGAACACAAAGGATGGTATAGTCATTTACTGTTCCATGATAGTACAAAGTTGTTTTAATCAAATATGGTACGTCCCCAAAGACGTACAGGTATGCAGGTTAATTGACTGGGTAAATGTAAAAATTGTCCCTAGTGTGTGTAGGATAGTGTTAATGTGCGGGGATCGCTGGGCGGCGCGGACTCGGTGGGCCAAAGGGCCTGTTTCCGCGCTGTATCTCTAAATCTAAAATCTAAAACACTAACATGTCAATGGCCTGAAGGTCTGAATAAATTGCAAAACTCTAAAAAGCTGTCTGAATTACAGATCGGACTGTTTCATGAATAATATGTTATGCATACCTTCTAAATATAACTTAGTTACAGCTACAAATTCTCAAGATTTCTTGCTTAGGTGGATCAGTGTATCTGAGCTTGGGATCACAAAATTGCAATGTAAAATGGTGATTCCCAATGAAAGAAGCATTCAGGGTGTTCTGGAAAGTAGGGTCAGGAACAGAAATGATGAAGGAAGTGGCCATAATTAAGGGACTGTGCAGTGAAAAATATCCACATTTAAAAAAACATTGTTTTACAGCTTGAGCTTCAGCTTCAAGAATAGCTGGAATTCATTCCCACAGTCCTTTCTGAAATGACCTGTCTTCTTACTCACCCGCAAGCAAGGCAGACTAGAGAGGTCCCCATGAAGCGTTGTCAAACTGTTATGACTCACTGATAAATGTTCCTATAATGAAACCAAAACCTTCAGGTTAGAGCAGAGTAAACGATTTCACATTTTTTTGTAATTAATCAACACTTTTAAAAAAATGACTGGCACAGACGATGGTCCAGTTTTGTAAACAACATGCGAAGGAAATAATCTATAGTTCTATAATTTACAGTAACCAAGATCTCAAATTCTAAGCACGGTAGTGAACAATTTATTTTTGCTACTATTATTAGCCAATTTGTGAATGAGATCACGGTCCAACAAAATAAATAATTCCATCATAAGACAACTGCATCTCCAAATAAGGGTGACTCTGACTAGAGTTGACTTCCATGGAAGTCAATTCTTTTCTGGCCATGCATAAACATAGACAGAACCAAAAGGGTACCAGGTCATAAAAAGATTCACAATCAACATGGTCCTCACACCAATGCATAAAAAGTTCCAAACTGGTAGCGCAGCGGTAGAGTTGCTGCTTTACAGCGAATGCAGCGCCGGAGACTCAGGTTCGATCCTGACTACGGGTGCTGCACTGTAAGGAGTTTGTACGTTCTCCCCGTGACCTGCGTGGGTTTTCTCCGAGATCTTCGGTTTCCTCCCACACTCCAAAGACGTACAGGTATGTAGGTTAATTGGCTGGGTAAATGTAAAAAATTGTCCCTAGTGGGTGTAGGATAGTGTTAATGTACGGGGATCGCTGGGCGGCACGGACTTGGAGGGCCGAAAAGGCCTGTTTCCGGCTGTATATATATGATATGATATGATATGATATGAATGTTGATCAAGAGTAAACAGTCAGCTCATTTTCAATCATATTCGCTGATGTTAATAACAGTATTACAAAGCTTTCTCCTCCCTGCAGTCCACAGGTGGTTGAAATCGAGAGGTTCGTTCTGTGCGAAATCTAAAATGGATGCCATTAATATTAACTAACCCTCAAAGGAGATATTGCTTGGCACTGAAATTTAAGGGGAGGGTGATACAGAAAGCACTTGCATTTTGATTTGGTTTGTAATTTGAAAGAAACACTTTACCAGTTTATGAAGAGAAGCCAATTCCTCGGGTAAGTAGCAAAGTCCTGTTCGGTTCAGTTTCAGCCATCGCAAACTGGTCATACACTTAACATGTTCAGGAAAATAACCACCCTTTGCAAAAGAAAAACACATTAAATTTTGCTTTGGAAACATGCCCTGGCCATGCATCTACATATTTCAAGCAGACATCAATGCGGCTAAAATAACAACATCAACATAACTTCCACACAAGTTATACAATTAAGAAAAAATTCAAAGCTGTATTCAAAATCTCAAAGGCAGTGACCAAGAGTACAACCACTCAGTAACATCATTTGGAAGCCAAGCATCAGTTTTCACAGGTACGCCCGCATTAACTAGTTCTACCTTATCATCTTGTTCATCCTCCACTGTCTCTAAATTGCAAGACTGCTCGTCTGGCATGAGACTTATAATTTAAGCACTCAATAATAAGCAAGTTGAAGTTCCAACATAAGTTTAGTCTTGGATATCTTAGCCATTACATCACCTCTAAAGTATACATATTATGTATATCTGCCACTCTCCATAAACCAGCTCACACATTCTCCCTCTCCAAACAAAAAAAGTTATAATGCAAGATATAAAGCACTCACATTTTGCACAACTAGATCCCATTAATAACAATGTAAATTACAAAAAAAGGACACAAAGTGCTGGAATAACTCAGCGACTCAGGCAGCATTCCTGGAGAACATGGATAGATGTCGTTTCGGGTCAGAACCCTTCTTCTGACTGATCAAGGGTCCGACTCAAAACGGCACCTATCCATGATTTTAGTTTAGTTTACAGATACAGCGCGGAAACAGGCCCTTCGGCCTACCGGGTCCGCGTCGACCAGCGATCCCCACATATTAACACTATCCTAAACCCACTAGCGACATTTTTTACATTTACCGAGCCAATTAACTTACAAACCTGTACGTCTTTGGAGTGTGGGAGGAAACCGAAGATCTCGGAGAAAAACCACGCAGGTCACGGGGACAATGTACATACTCCGTACAGCCAGCACCTATAATCGGGATCGAACCCGGGTCTCCGGCGCTGCATTCGCTGTAAGGCAGCAACTCCACTGCTGCGCCACCGTGATCTCCAGGAGTGCTGCTGGACCCACTCAGTTACTCCAGCACCAGGTAATGTGGGGGGACAGAACATGTCCTTACCAATTTCAATAGATTTACTATACAATGCATCATCACTTGGTTTGGCAACTTCTCTGCCAAGACCTCAGGAAATGGCAGAGTTGTGGTTGCAGCTCAGTCTATCACACAAACCACCCAACCCCGCACTTCACACTGGATAGGTGAAGCAGACAACATAATTAAGGACCACTCACTCCCCAGTCATTACCTCTTCTCTCTCCATCAGGCAGATGATACTAACAGATTGAAAGCACATCATGAACAGCTTATTCCCCTTTTCAAACTACTAGAACAGACTTCTCATAAGATTAGCATGCAGACCCGATTTCACAACCTACTTCATTGCAGCCCTTGCACTTTCTCTCGGGCAGTAACACTATAACACTGTGACACTATATTCTGCACTCTGCTATTATACTCTTTGCACCTCCTGGATTGTACCCATGTATGGTATGATTTGAGTGGATAGCACACAAATGAAGTTTTCCCACTGTGCCTCGGCACATGTGGCAATAATAAACTAATACAATACAAATATGACTTTAATTTTTGACTAGCGAGTTAATCTAATGGAGACGTGCAGGGCGCTTCAGACCCTTGGAATGCACTCCCCATGTCCTATACAGCCACAGGGCAGAAAGAGTCACCAACTGGAGCAGCTCAATATCTGCATCTTGGAGCCTGAGCAACAGCTGTCACATTCCATCCACGGGGCTGGGTTTTGTGAACTGCATATTTTGGACGGGAATCATCCACTAACAGAGCACAGGTAGAGAAGGACAGAGCTAATCTAATGATACCATGCGGGATACTTCGGACCCATGGAATATATATCCCGTGACACGTACAACCACGACAGATAAAGTGACACTCAAAAACTAAAAGCTGGCGGGTAGTTCAGGAGTCATTCCCCAAGCAATATTCAGTTTCTAATTCTGTTGGGGGAACGAACGCTCTCTTGCCTTTCACTGCCAGGGCCAGGAGCATACCACCAGGGGTAGCTCGACTGCACAGGGAAAGAGAAAACAAAGCCAAGAGTGACAGCAAAGTAAAGAGCATCACTACGCCCTGGCAGAATCTTTTGGACGAGGAGGGTGAACAGCCCGAGACTGTGGCACATATTGCTACCAATGACATAGACAGAAATAAGAATGCAGGCATATTTTATTAAATTAGATAAAGAAAAAGAGCCTCAAACTGTGGTAATCTCAAATTGACTTCCATGACCAATGAATACAAACTTAGGAGGACAACACTGACAAATGGCTAGCAGGAAAAATTGTGCAAAAGGAAGGGCTTTAAATTCATAGTCCTCCACTTTGCTAAAGAAAATGGGTCCTTTAGCCAAACTCATCAATGCTGACCAAAGCATCCTCAGCTGGTCTCACATGCCTGCAATTGGCCCATCGCCCCCAAAACTTTTCCTATCCATGTACCTTTTAAACATTATAATTGTATCCTCTATCACTTTCTCTGACATCTTGTTCCCCATCCGCCCCACCCTCTGCGTGGAAAACGTGCTTCTTAGACCTTCTTTAAATCTTTCCCCTCTCATCTTAAACGTATGACTCCAGTTTAAACTCCCCTACCCTGGGAAAAAGACTGTGACAATCCATTTTATCTATGCCCCTCACGATCTGATAAACCTCTATGTAAGGTCACTCCTCAGCCTCCTTCATTCCAATGAAAATAGTCCCAGTTTATCCAGTCGCTCTTTAAAACTCAAGCCTCATCAATATCCTATTGAATCTTTTCTGTACCCTATTTCACTTTATCTCATCCTTCCCATAGTTTGGTGACCAAAACTACACACAATACTCCATGTGGGGTCTCCACAACATCTTTTACAGTTGCAAAATCGTCCCAACTCTTGTCCTTATGTCCCAACCAATGAAGGCAAGCATTTATGCAGCTGCTTCACCATCTAATTTACCTGTGCCCCATTTTCAGGAAACCATGTACTTGTACCCCTTGATCTCTCTGTTCTACCACATTTCCAAGGGCCTTTTCATTCACTGTGTATGTCCAGCCCTGGATTAACTTAATGAAATGCATCACATTACACTTGCACAAAATTAAATTCCGACTGCCATTCTTTGTCCCACTTTCCAATTGATCCAGATGTTGGTGTATCCTTAGATAATCTTCATCACTGTCCACCGCACTACCAAATTTGATGTTTTCTGTAAAGTTACTAATCATACCATCTACAATTCTCACATATCATTAATATATATTATCATTATCATCATGATACATTGCAGAACTTTGTCAAAAGCCTTGCTAAAGTCCATGCAATCTACACCTGCCCTGATGCACTCACACCTCAAACACAACTGTTCAGCCGTGCAACAGCCATTCTCACAATGGCCCACTCCAAAATAGCTGTTCCTCTGTAACTCAAGTCCCTTTGAATCCTCTCACGGTGGACCTACCAGCAGGCTATCGGGGACAAAAATGAATGGGAAAAGTTGTGGGGAAGATAAGACTTATCAATGTCAGACAGGCTGTGACTTAACAGAACTTGGACTAACCTCCTTGCAGACAGATTTGGGGAGGGTTTAATTGAGCTTGGCAGAGGAATGGGAAGTTGAGAAGATACAAAAGAGAGAAAAACAGACTTGGTAATAGAAGCTAAAAAAATGAGGAAGCTTAGAAGGAAAAACTAATAAAGGCTGGAAATTAAAAGGAGTCTGTTGTGGTATGTAGATAGCTGAAACACCGATAGACATGATATTATAGTTCTTATTGAAACATGTTATAAAGTTATGCAGTTATTTAACATTCTTGTTTATGGGCTTTTCAAACAAAATAGGGAGGGACTACGAGAAAGGAAGAGGCCTAAATGATAAGGTGGTGAGGCAACCTTGGTTGAAGAAACAATTAAGTCAATAAGATCAAGAGATGGAAAGTTTACTATTCTATTTTGCACATTTTCAACTAACATATGCATGGTTTCCTTCTGTGTCATATGTCTTCCATGATGTTATGATTCTCCATTCATCAATAATCCTAGAAAATGTTTGTGTCTCAAAGTTTACATTTGCCAAAAAATAAACAGTAGATTAAGCCAAGAATTAAGCCGGTATTATGATTGGATTTCTATTTTAATAACAAAAGTTTCATAACTTTCTAAGGGAAGTTGTCATAAATTAAATGAAGCTGGTATATCTTAATGACATCAAGATTTAGGAATTCTGCATTACCTGTCAACAGAAAGCACATAATAATATCAAGACATTCGGCAGAATAGAAATATTACGACTGTATAGAACTGTATAAACACCCTACAGGCCTAGGGCTGCCTGCCACTTACAGTCAGATTGCTGCTCAATAATAAAGTCAGAAGACCACACAACTAACCAGGCGACAGCCCATTTCCACACAGAACATTCATATTCAGCGTGGTGTAACTGACTTACTTTAAAATCATTTCCACTGAGATCCACACCCCTGATGAAGGGCAAGACTCCGGTGGCAGCCATGGCCGCTGTGACAGTCCGCCTCAACCTACCGCCATTAACCCCGCCCTTCCTTCGCACCTGATTGGCCGGCACCCGCCACCTGGGCGGGCACTGAGCGACCCCCATCGGTGTCATTGGCCGAGACGTCTGTCAATCACATGGCGTCCATCAGGTTTGGTTGCGCTGCGGCTCACCCGTTTCCGGATGTGAGGGCATGCCCCGCCCCCTCTCCCGTTGATCGACAGCCCCCCCCCCTCCCCAGGACCTAGGGCGGGGTCTAAGCGTTGGGTGACTGAGCAATCCAAGTGTGTAGGAAGTATGTAGCAAGTGTGTAGGAAGTACAGGATGGAAATGGATGGTGAAATTCATGAAGTCCCCGAGTTCTGCATGGGCGGCACGGTAGCGTAGCGGTAGAGTTGCTGCTTTACAGCGAAAGGCCTGTTTCCGGCTGTATATATATGATATGATATGATATGATAATAGGTGCAGGAGGAGGCCATTCGGCCCTTCGAGCCAGCACCACCATTCAATGGGATCATGGCTGATCATTCTCAATCAGTACCCCGTCCCTGCCTACTCCCCATACCCCCTGACTCCGCTATCCTTACGAGCTCTATCTAGCTCAGGAGGTAGTACCGATGCAGTCGCCAATGTAACGGAGATAGAGTTCGGAGATAGTATAGGGCCAGTGCACCCGGGTTCGATCCCGACTCCTGGTGCTTGTCTGTACAGTTTGTACCTTCTCCCCGTGAGTTTTCTCCAAGATCTTCAGTTTCCTCACACACTCCAAAGATGTTCAGGTTTGTAGGTTAATTCGCTTGGAATTAATGCAAAATTGTCTCTAGCGTGTGTAGGATGGTGTTACTGTGCGGGGATGGCTGGTCAGTGCGGACTCAGTGGGCCGAAGGGCCTGTTTCCACGCTGCACCTCTAAACTAAACGTCACCCATTCCTTCTCTCCAGAGATGCTACGTGTCCCACTGAGTTACTCCGGCTTTTTGTGTCTATCTTGGGTAATCAAAGGTATCACAAAATGCTGGAGTAACTCAGCGGGTCAGGCAGCATCTCTGGAGAGAAGGAATGGGTGACGTTTAGTTTCTGCAGGATCGAACCCAGGTCTCCTGCACTGCGCCATCGTACCGACCCGCGCTTTGGGTCGAGACCCTTCTTACGTTAAACAATCCCTGTTCCAGGCGTGCACTGGCCTTATCTCTGAACTCTATCTCCGTTTATTCAGTCTATTTAAACATCGCGAGCACCTCAATTCACTGTCGCACTGAACACCACAGCCACACCCGGCTTGGACATGCCCCACAAAGAGTGGGTGGCCCTGAACCGGCTCCGTACAGGGGTTGGCCGGTTCAACGCCAACATGCATCGTTGGGGGGTTGCGTTCATCAGCAGCCTGCGTGTGTGGAGCAGACCAGCAAACAGCGCAGCACGTCATTTTTGACTGCACTGTCCTCCGCCCCCCTGTGGAGGGGCAATCCTCACGGCCCTCGACAACAGCACATTGCACTGGTTACAGCGCCTGAAGGGCGTTACATAATTTCTGCTGCCTCAAACGCAAGAAGTCTATTCAGACGGAAGGGTCTCAACCCGAAACGTCACCCATTCCTTCTCTCCAGAGATGCTGCCTGACCCGCTGAGTTACTCCAGCATTTTGTGATACCTTCGATTTGTACCAGCATCCGCAGTTATTTTCCTACACAACTTGGGTAATCAAAGTGTCAGTCATGGATTGTGGGCGGGCTCGTCTGCCAAGCTGCAAGATAAAAGACCAGAGTGCAGTAAGTGAGTTCAGATGATGGCCACAAAATACTGGAGTAACTCAGCGGGTCAGGCAGCATCTGCTGAGAGGCCAACAAAGTCCGGGCAGACCAAAGAACGTCTTTCACTGTCCGGAAGAATTTTTGCAAAGTTTTAGTTTTATACAAATTTATTTACGCTGAATATATTATAGTCAAAGATTAATGATCCATATATTGCACATGATTTTGAGACCAATTCATACCAATGTGCATGGTGAGCACTGTTATATAAATTTTCCTCCTTTTCTATAAGAGGCCTCAGAATTAAAGGATGGTCCTTCAGGAAGGAGATGGGGAGGAATTTTGGTAGTCAGAGGGTGGTGAACCTGTGGAATTCTTTGCCACAGAAGGATGTGCAGGCCATCAATAGATATTTTTAAGGCAAAGATAAATTTTTGATTAGTACGAGTGTCAGGTGTTATGGGGAAAAGGCAGGATAATGGGGTTAGGCGAGAGAGATAGATCAGCCATGATTGAATGGCAAAATAGACCTGATGGGCAAATAGCCAATTTCTGCTCCTATCACTTATAACCTTATGACACCTGGGTAATTTAAGAATAGCAATTATTAAATTTTACCTTAATGATGTCTGAAGGGATTAGGGTTGTCAAGCAAGAAGAAATTATGATTGTATCATTTTAATTGTACCCTTATTAGAACACCGATATTCAGATTTTCAGTATATAATTTTTTACTTTTGAGTCACTGATTTTCTTGAAAGGTCAAATGGATTTTTTTTGGCCTTTTTAATGTTTAATGATAGATCAAAGCATTCATGTTTTAATTTCAGCAGAAAATCTGATTTATTTCATTGGCCAATTTACTCATTTAATTCAGTGGATTTTAGGACCACATGAAATCATAATAATTGATCAAGTTTTCACTAATTGCGATGTTGAAACCGGCTGGGGAGCTGAATAACCCATCTGTCTCTTTGTACAGTTGGGAATTCTGATTCCACCACACAAATTACAATTCTATTTCATTCCCTGGTTAAAATGTTCCATGTTGGGATGGAATCCCTGTGTTAAACATACGAGACAAATCGGTACATCTTGAGAGGAAAACAAATCACTTTCAGTTAAACCATGAGAACAGAAATACACTGAAAAAGCAAATATTAATTTATTATTTGAATTTTGAAATAAAACCACACTTAACAGTGGCCACTAATGTTAAGATAAAATGAATTTTATTCTTCCAAGTCCTGGTGTACTCTTGGATTTACCCAATTCTATCTCTTCAAGTACTCTGCTCTCCGTTATAACTTCAGTTCTGTGGTTCAATGCAACCTCCCAATGTGTTGGGGATAGTTATGTTCACACTACTAAATGCTGCCTGATGTTACACTGTGACATATCATTCCCACCAGAACATAGACTTCTCCCACTTTAGATAGTTCCTCTGTCCCTCTCTTCCCCTCCCCCCCTTCCCAGATCTCCCTCTACCTTCCTGTCTCCACCTATATCCTTCCTTTGTCCCGCCCCCCTGACATCAGCCTGAAGAAGGGTCTCGTCCCGAAACATCACCCATTCCTTCTCTCCTGAGATGCTGCCTGACCTGCTGAGTTACTCCAGCATTTTGTGAATAAATTCCCACCAGTGTTACTCTCTAATATTATACAGTGCAACCCTGCATCTATCTTTACTATATCCAGAGAATTCTGTGCCTATCAATACTGTATCAGTGAAATAGTGCAGTAATCATTAGTGCACTATCCCAGTATTATACAGGATAAACATAAGCCACAATAAAATGTAAAAGGAGAATGGCTGTTCTCATCGCCATAGAAGGGAATGGGGAAAATAGAGCATTTGCGTTGCACTTCATTGAAAAACATTTGACAATGCAGCCATTGAACTATTCCTTATCCATGGTACATCGCACAGCATCCACAAGAGATAATACAGAAACCTAATATATCTCTCCAAAAATAGAAACTTACAAGTGATTTATCCAAAAATCATTTACAATATCCAAGACATTTACAAGTGATTTATCCAAAAATCAAATGCAAACATGCTGAACTGGAACCTAAACTTATGATAACACAATAACATAACCAAAAGTTACCTTTGCATTTAAAGATGCCAAAATCAAAAAATCAAATCCCGAGCATTTAACTAACTTTAAACATTCTGACTAAAACAAATTGACATTCTTAAAGCTCTTCTACTCCTCAGATGCTTGATTTGATAGAAGCAATACCATTCCATGAATAAAATCCATCCATAGAGGACTGAGCAACCGCTCCTGGAGGCAGGTTAAATAATGGATTCCATTCTGCTTCCCACTGTAACCCAGCACCCAACACGTGGGATGACAGACTCCAGGCAACCCACTCTTCCTCATCGAACAATGGACTCTCTGAACTCTATATTAAAGATCACATAATGCAGTACTCCTTATGAAGGATCTCTTTAATTTCAGTGGGAAAGATCAGGAGAACTGAGATGAAGCTGATAGCTTTCTCTGCAGCACAGTACCCCAGTTTATGACAAAATGCAGGTGATAGAAGGGTGAGAGAGTCACCGGTTTTGGGGGCACTTTGTCCTAGTGTGCCCCGGCTGATGACACAGTCCGCAGGACCGTGGCTTCTTTGCTGTGGGTCCATTCTGGAAAGAATTTCCATCCCGCCGTTTACTTATTGATCCTGAAATAGAAAGAATACAGTTAGATTATATGATTTGACCACCCCAAGTATTCCTTTATCAATGATGACCCGAAATTAAGTTCAAGCTCAAATACCTATTCAGCTGTTTTTAGTATTTAACTGGTGGGGCCATTCATACATAGCTCATTGCACATCTCAGTCAGATCTGCAACCTGGCATTACAGCTTCACACAGTAGCGTTGGCCTAGCACAATGAACTATGTAAACATCCTAAGGTAGTCTATGAATGTATTTAGTGGACAATTCCAAACCTGTTTCAATAAAACACACACTACCCATAAACACACACTACCCATAAACATTGATCAAGGCTGGCCCATGGCAACTCAAGGCACTGCATTGAAAACCATGGGGTCCCAGGTGGCATTTTAAGAGCTTTAATTTGCCATTGAGTACAGCACAAAAGTGACTGGTGGTGAAATGAGGATATTACTATTGTTGTCCAGTCATTGTGTCACAGCTAGTAGAGCTGCTGCCACACAACAGCAGAGACCCAAGTTCAATTCTGGCCTTGGGGTTGGTGTTTGCACATTCTGCGACTGTGTGGATTTCCTCCAGGTGCTCCAGTTTTATCTCAAAGATGCGAAGGGAGGTAGGTTACTTGGTAAATGGCTACTGTGAATAGCCCCTGGTATGTAGGGGAATGGTAGAATTTAGGGGTAGTTATAAGAATGTAGGGCGAATAAAAAAATGGAATTAATGTAAGATTGTGGGCATTCCTCGGGTTACAATAGGGTTCCTTCCATTCCCAAAAATTGCTCGTAAGCCAAACCGTTTGCAAGTTAGAAATGAAAAACAGTGTGTGTGAGAGGGTCATGGAAACGGCTGTGATTGGAGAGTGTCGGTGTGGGAAAAGCAGCCGCCAGCTGGTCTTAGTGACTCAATGACTGATGGATGCTGTGGAGTGCTCTGGCTCAGCTCAGCACGACACGGCTCCAATTATTGTGGCTCAGAGGGAGAGGGCTGGGGAAGAAAGAAAGTGGAAATGCCTCATTTCCACCTGGCAGAATATGTCTGTAGCCTTGCAGTAGCAAATTTAGCACCGTTCATCCTCTTGCTCCCTCGACAATTGTTTTTATGTATGGGTTGCCCACAAGTCTAGTGTTCGTAACCCAGGAATAACCTGGGTAGCTCGTGTTTTTCTGAATATGGTTAACAGTTTTTGAAAAAGAGGTTGGTAATTGTCTACTAAATACTTTCCTATAGTACGTTAGGATTAGTTCGTATAATTCATTAGTAAATGGGTGATTAATGATCAGTCCAGTTTTTGTGCTATTACTCTCTATGACTCCAATCCGATGCTTACCAGGTAACGCGTTCTCATCGGTCCACTGGAAGAAACCACACTGCTGTTCTCTGGGTTTGGAGCAGGTATGGAATGTCCGTCCCTTGTTGGGTCCGTCTTTCTGCACTGTGCGTGTGACAGCTGGCTGGTTGCATGTGCACATTGTTTCTCCTACACCAGATGTCCCCCTGCTTTCAGCTTGGCGGATATTTCCTGTATCTGTGTTCGTATTCTCCCTGCCAACAGCTCCTCCGTGGCTTCTCGATTCCCCAACGTCCTGCTCGTCCCACAGAAAGAAGTTGCAATTGCCTGCGTTACACTTGTAAAACCTCCGTCCCTGGTTTGGTCCATCCTTCCGGACTGTCAGTAGAAGTGCATTCTGACCACAGTTGCACACAACAGCATTATCATCACGTGTAGTCACCGATGGAACGGTTCTAGATACTGGGCCCACAGCCACTGTTGGCACAGCACCTCCACGGTTTTTGGGCCTATTGTTCACGTGACTCTCCGGTCTGTTCTGTGACAAATTGTTCAAATGGGATGGTCCACGTAAATACCTCAGGTCCAGGATCTCCCTCAACATCTCGTCACAACCCCCAATACAGCCGACAAACTCCAAGGGCACCAACGGAGGCACACTGCCTCGCTTGAACTTAAACTTTAACCTGAAAATTCAGAACAAGTAAAATGAATACGTTTTCAAAAAATAAAACAGTTAGGCTTAGATTTGACTTCTTTAGTCCTTACCTGTGAACTGGGTGCGGCTTACATGTGGGACAAACGCTCTCATCCTTGCTGACCTCAAGGACAGAATCAGGAAACCAAACTGCAGACCTGCAGTCCGGATATCCGGTACATGAAAGGTAAATCCTGCAGCGAATACAAAGAAAAAACAGTGAACGACAGCAATACAGCACAACAACCCGCACTGTCACAAGGTGAATAGGAACTGGCAATATATGCCAATAGCCCAGCATGGCAACAGAATTGCATGCATTTATACAGTACCTTTAACAGTAAAATATCTTAAAGTGCTTCACATCTCTGCTTTCAGATGAATAAAAGAATTACAATGAGGTACATAAGATATTAAGACCTGGTCACAGAGATGGGTTTTGAGGAATTTGTTTAAAGAAGAGATAGAGAGATATCTGTACAATTTTTAAAAAGAGGCTTAATTCACTTTGATAAAAAAGATAAAACAGGAGCAGAAGAATTAAATTAAGGAAGCAGGAATAATAAGTGTGGAACTGGTTTCAGGATTCATTTTACCATCCCTTATCATGTCCCACCCCAAACCCCAATCTCTATCACAGGATTTATTTGCCACAGTACCTATACTTGTTATGTTCATTGGATTCCCCTCCCACCTTACTGTGTTCACAGAATTCTTTCTTGCCCCTTATCCATTCCTTCATGTGAACATCCTAAGGGGCAAGGTATCCTAAGAAGCTGCTGACGACATTCTACCGCTGCACCATAGAGAGCATCCTAACGCATGGCATCCCTGTGTGGTACCTCAGCTGCACGGAGGCAGAAAGGAAAGCTCTTCAGCGGGGAGTCCATAGAGCTCAGAGGACCATCGGGACACAGCTACCAGCCTTGGAGGGCATCTACAACACACGATGCCTCAGAAAAGCCACCAGCATCCACAAAGACTCTTCACACCCCTGCAACAGTCTGTTCGAACTCCTTCCATCGGGCAGACGATACAAGGACTTCTACGCCTGCACCTCCAGACTCAGGAACAGCTTCATCCCCAGGGTCATAGCTGCTATGAACCGGTCCTGCTGAGCCGGATGGTCAAAACGCACAGTGAACTGGCACAGATCTACTTGCACTTTATTCTGTCTTAAAACTGTTACAATTTGTTTCGTTGGGTTGTTGTTGTTTAAATTAAAACTGACTAGCTAATTAAATTATTGCATCGTATGGGAGGCGCATTCCCAATCTCGTTGTACCCCTGTACAATGACAATAAAGATATATTGTATTGTATTGTATTGTATGAACAATGGGGATTGACATGAACGTCTGGAACATTAAAAATTAAGTTAAGAGGTATTATAAACAGCACCACAATTGATTGAATTGACAGCGCCACCATCAGGCTAATTTACCAAAAGGTATTCGCACACGAGAAGAGTGTGGCATGTTTTTTATGGACATCTATACACAGTAAACAGGAGAAGTAGAGCCAAAGATGTGACTGGAGAGGAGTGGGGGTAAAGAAGAGAGAGGGAGTGGGCAGATAAGATGTAGATGAAATATGAACCATTGCGTCACAAGGGAATGGATGATGAGCACAACCTCAATTTACAAGTGAAAATTTGAGTATTTTACTTCAAGGAGTCAAGAATTTGAAGCACAGGCGAGTAAAAAAAATAAAGTGCAGATCATCCATGACCTGAATGGCCATCAGGTGCGGAGGAAGAAATTGTTCATTGCAGGAACAAATGCCCACCTCCTGTTCCTGTGTGATTGGCATGAGGGTTTAATGTTATCTTCCTGTTCAATTACTTACCCTCCATCTTTCTTTGGTTTGAGAATCATGTCCCTGCCACACTGGGGGCATTTTCGAACAGGTTCCGAAATCTCCATCTGGAACTCTTCGGACGGTGTGATCTCTGTCATCTCCCCCAAGTAATGGGACAGAGCCTCATCCAGCCTATCAAAACAACCCAAACATCTAGTCCGTAGGCTTCATTTTCACAGAGATTAGAATAAAAATGCTCCACATATCCCCACATCAAGTCCCTCTCTCACTGATAGCACATCCCATAGGGACCGCCAGGATTCTGCTGCACTAAAGCCATTGTTCAATCTCTTTACCAAATCTTTTGTGTTTATTCAGTTCTCTTCTTGTAATATCCATGCCATGTGCTTCATGGATCCAAAGCTCATGATCAATACAAGATCTGGTAACCAAAATGTAACAAAGGAAATAAAGGAGAAAGCATGATGGTAGTTAAAAGTCAGGAAAACAGGAGAGAACATGAAAGCTGAATGACAGGGAGGGATCGGGAGTTTTAAGGAGCCTCAGAAGAGTGTGGGTTGATGGTCCAGGGAAGTGGGCTTAGTGAGGGTGTACTGTTATACAAGACTATGAGGGACTGGAGACTGCCAAGATGGGAAGAGCAAAGGAATCTGCAAGATAGACATGGATGATGGAGCAGGGTATAAGGGTCCATAAAAGTGCAGCAAAATTCCTAGGATGAAGTGGCCCTTGGCAGTATGGTAAGGAGGGAAAGGATATGGGGCTGCCAATTGAGAGGCCTGTCGGGGGCGGAGAGTACAACTGTTAAGCTTGTTGGAGAGAGGGCCGTCATGGACTTGGTCATCACGGAAATGGGTGAAGGAAATAGGGCCTGCCAGTGAGGGAGGCCATCAAGGATAATAGGAAGGTAGAAAGACCTGCCGGGGATGGGAAGAGAAGTGGAAGGAAAAGTGGGAGTACGCGGATGACAGATAGGAAATGGAAGGCCACCAATGGGAGGTGTTGCAAGGAAATGAGGTAAGATGGTAGGTGAGCGAGTGAGTGGTGCAGTAAAAGGTGTATGGCTATACAAAAGAGGTAGCACCCAATTTCCTCCCCTGAATGGAGGAAAACGATGGGGGGGAATGGGGATTGGAAGATCACCATATGCGAAGGACAGAGAGCTGGGCACTGATGACAAGAGAGGGGATGCTCTGGGAAGGGGAGAGACTAAGACAGCAATGGCAGAGGGTGGGCGGATTGGCACTGAACTGCCTTTCAACTCCAATCAAAAGGAGGGGAATCTCTTGAAATTTCTTTCCACTAATTACTTGATATCTGTGTGTCTGCTTGGATCAATGCTAAGAGGATCTGGTAATTATTCTCAAGGCCATACTCATATTATAATAAATTAAAACTCAAGGACAATATAAAAATATGGAAAAGCTAGAGTCAGTTAAATTAACCATGACATTATGAGATTGCCATAAAAACCCACCGATTCAGTAAGTATCACAAAATGCTGGAGTAACTCAGCAGGTCAGGCAGCATCTAGGAGAGAAGGAATGGGTGACGTTTCGGGTCGAGACCCTTCTTCAGACAGAAGGGTCTCGACCCGAAACGTCACCCATTCCTTCTCTCCTAGATGCTGCCTGACCTACTGAGTTACTCCAGCATTTTGTAATACCTTCTATTTGTACCAGCATCTGCAGTTATTTTCCTACACTGATTCAGTAAAGTCGTTTTAATAAGAAAATCTGCTGTCCTGACATTTGGCTTCAGGCCCAACCTTTAAGGCTGACTCTCCTCTCTGAAGTGGCCTTTTAAGACAGTTTTACCTAACTGTATAAGACAATGAAAATTGGCAGAAAATGGCCCCTTTGCCATCAACACTCACATCCCTAGAATATTTGGTTTATACAAATACTCACTTCTTTGCCTTTGCCACGGCTTCGATGAATACCTGCTTGTATTTCTGAATATACTGATGCAACACACTAAACTTGTCTTTTTTCCCTTCGCAAACCAGTTTCAGATTTGCCTCTAGCTCAGCTCTTAGATCTGGCTTGGACATCTCATATCCCATGGAATCATATCCTACAGTAGAGGCAAAAATAGTCACAAGCGTAAAAAAATGGACAACTAATTTAACAGCAAAAAAATGAACAAAGTGATAGTTGATTCTTTATAAAGTAAGTTCAGGGAATTGATCATTGCAAATATGGAGATTACAGATGACTTAAACAGGTAAGTTTTGCATCACTCTTCACTGCAAAGAATACGAGTCACACCCCAGAAATAGCTGTAAATCTGAATCTCGAAGGTGGGAGGAAAATTCGAAAATTACAAAACCATGGTTCTGAATAAATTGTTGGACCTGGGGGCCGCCAGAAACACAGATTCTGATGGATTTCACCCTGGTGCCTTAAAAGAATTAATGATTGTTGATGCTTTATTTTTCCAAGATTTCCTGATTTCAGACCGTTCCAGTAGATTAGAATATATGAATATAACTAAATTTCGCCCCCAAAAAGAGACAGAAAAGATACAGAACAAAAAAAAAATGCTGGAGAAACCTTTGCAGTGGTAGTTGGCTTATCATCTATCATAGGGGAAATATTAGAAGCAATTATTAAAGCAACAAAGCAGGTCACTTAGAAAAATGGTCAAGTTCCTAGGTGTAAATATCACCAATAAATTGTCCTGATTCAATCACGTTATATCTTCAAAGGAGTGCTGGAGTAACTCAGCAGGTCAGGAGGGTAGAGGGCAGGATGGGGGGGGGGGGGGAGAAAGTTGGGAAAGAGGAGAGGCAAGATAAAGCGTGGCAAGTAATAGGTGGACACAGAAGAGGGGGGGGGGGTTCTGAGAAGCAGATGGTTGGAACAACGGCCAGAGATTGAAGCAGAAGGTGCGAGAGCACTGACTGAAGAATTTCAAATTGTGAAGTCAGAGGAAAGAATGTAGGAGGGGGGGGGGGGGGGGGGGGGAGGAGAAACGCATCGCACAGGGGAGAGGAGGAGGGATGTGGAGAAAGGGGGTGGTAATGTTACAAGTTACCTAAAATTGGAGAATTCAATATTTATACCGTTGGTTGTAAGCTACCCAAGCGGAATATGAGATACTGTTGCTCCAGTTTGAGCGTGTCTCACTCTGGCAATGGAGGAGGCCCAGGCCAGAAAGGGTGCTATGGGAATGGGAAGGAGAGTTAAAATGGTTAGTAACCGTCAGATCCAGCATCCAGAAGCAGAATGGATCGCCCGGTTGCGAACCATTTTAACTCTTCGTTCTGCCAAGGCCTACTGGATCTCCCCATTGGTAACCATTTTAATGCTTTCAGTCCGCTAAGAGACTCCTCCTCACTCACCACATTCAAAACATCACTGAAGTCTCACCTGTTCAGCACTGCCTTCAACCACTGACCGTCACCTCACCTTATTTTTCCTTTTCTGTTCGTTTACTTATTTATTTATTTATTTTCTATGTTTTAGTAAACCCTGTAAAGCGTCTTTGAGTTTTTAGAAAAGCGCTATACAAATGTAATGCATTATTATTATTATTATTATTATTATTATTAAGACTACTGAAAGACCTCTCATTGGGTAAGGGTATTGTCCCAAACTCTTAATCTAGCTCATTAGAGCTTTTGCACTTTTTTAAAATCTACACTTCTCTGTTGCTGTAAAACTGTAAAGCTGTTGTAGTAATTCTTCATTCTGGTTCTTGTCCTCTTTGCACTACCTGTTGCATGTGTATGGCATGATTGTTCTCATGTATAATATGATTTTACTGGATGACATACAAAACACAGTATCTCGGTACACATGACAATAACAAACCAATACCAAAGCACTAAGTTAGATATTACTGTGTAAATGTGCTGAACTTATAATAAAACACTGTAAAAATGTGTTCAGATGATAAATGGTTCCAATGTTAAAATCACAGTTTTTAGAGCAGTTACCTTCCACTAGAGCTCTTACCTTCCACTAGACCCATTCCCAATTCCCCAGGGAGGAATCGCTGCTCTGGAGTCAAACCCACATACATTCGGGATTTGATCTTCTCAATGTGATCTGCGTGAGTGGCATCAGTCCCTGAAAAAAAAAAATGCACATGAGCAACACAGCTCCACAGCACAGACCTCCAACATGTCACACTTCTCAACACTGGGGCACTAAGACCCGATCTTTACCAACCAAGAACCTGATTTTCCATTAGTTATCCTTCGTTATTATGGACCCTATGGGGAGGAATGGTGTTCGTTATTGCTAATTATCTTCTATAACCGAGTAAGGGGTTTGCTCTAACCATCTAGCGGTCACTCTGTGAAGTAACGTAACGTTTTGAGATACAATACCCTAACCCTAATTCTTTTTAATAACT
Organism: Rhinoraja longicauda; assembly: GCF_053455715.1. Taxonomy (NCBI): domain Eukaryota; kingdom Metazoa; phylum Chordata; class Chondrichthyes; order Rajiformes; family Arhynchobatidae; genus Rhinoraja; species Rhinoraja longicauda. The sequence continues at coordinate 11,781,059 of NC_135973.1, forward strand.
AAAAATGTATCTTTATTAGTGCGAGCTAAAAATACCAAAGGCTGTTTGTTACATTGTTTAATAGTTGTGTCCATCCCAACAATTGCTTGTCAATTTCAGTGCCATGTTAATTTCAATAGTCTCCAGTGTAACTAGCAGCCTGTATTCTTAAAGAGACAGTCCGCTATAACCAAAATCTGTTATAAGGAGGTTTGTAATAATGAGGGTTTGCTGTATGTCATAACCAGAGGTGTGCAGCATGAAACAGGTCCTTCCGGCCTACTGGGTCCATGTTGACTATCGAGCACTCATTTACACTAATGCTATGTTAATCCCATCTTTATATTTTCTCCATATTCTCATTAACTCGTTCCCCCAGATTATACCGCTCACCTGCACACTAGCAGCAATTTATAGTGGCCGATTAACCTACCAATCGCGGCATCTTTGTGAAATGGGAGGAAACCAGAGCACTGGGATAAAAGCCACACAGTGCCAGGTGATTGGTGCCCGTCGATTGCAGCTAACTAATCACAGACCAAGCACAGAACTAAAAACTCTGGTCATCGCAGTCAGTGAGAACAGGAGGCACCAAAATAAAGAGAACGTATTTCAGACTTACCTATACCATGCTTCTCCATCAGGGCAATTAGATCAGCCTCAGTTAAGAGTTGGGGTGGACATGTCTCGCCATCGACCATCTCAATAGTGGTCGGCTGGAATTTCTTCCCCCTCTCATATACTGGTATAATCTAGAACAGATCCATTATGATCAGAATCGCAGGAACTCTAAAATAAATCATTTCTGTTACCAAGTCACACAACAAATACTTTACATGAACTTTAGGTGAACATAGAAGAGATGCGTGCATTGCTTTTGAATGTAGAGACATCACAGATAGATATAAACCGACTATATTTTCCATCCCTATCAATGAATATACTTACAATAGGTCTCTCAGTTTAAGGTCACTGTAAGTCTAGAGTTCTGGCACAGGAATACCTCTTATTCTAGAAATGTTGAGACTAATTATAGCCCACATTCCAGAATAAATAGAATATTTTATGGTACACATGGCTCTAAATTTGTTTCATGGGCTTCACACTTTCCACCTGTCTGAAAGAATGAAGGCATCCTCCAAAGCAATAAACCGCACCATGCTAGAAACAAGGAATTAGGTAATGACTCATTTTATTATTTCTACAATACCTTAGCATTCCATTTGTCATATGGATAAACATCGAGATAATTCCGTGCAATAATCATAAGTCCGTGAGCAACAAAACGTTCTCCAGCAATATCAATTTCCACTGTGGTTTCCTGTCCCTGTGCATCCTGGGAGCAACAAGCCAGAAAGTGGCGAACAACAAACTCATAAACGCGCTGCTCAGTTCCCTAAAAATAAAGACATTTTTGTACAATTACAAATAAGTTACATGTACAAAACTGGTTCTGTATTGATTTGAAAATTTGAATATTACCAATTAGAAAAAAACACTTCAATCCCAAGCTTTTCCTATTCAAGCAAGCAACTACAGTTGAAGAACATGCTCCAGTTCACTCCTTCCCCTCACCCAATGCCCCTGGATATTGCTGCCTCTTTTAACCTCAGCCAATCACGGGAGCATTTATTTGTCATTTGCACTGGATATGAACCAGCATATTTCTTGCTGCAGTTTTACAGGTACATTAGGCAGAACAACAACAATAAATATACAATAAATTAGCATTCAATTATACTACACCACAATAGTGCACAAACCATAGCATGTAGAGCAAATATAGACTTCCCATAGGTAACAAAACAAAAATATCACTAATGCCCTTTCCTTTGCATCCAATACAACTCCAAATAAATATATTCTGTAATGTTCAGTAGTGTACCTTTACTTTCAGAAAGCCTTCGACAAGGTCCCACATAGGAGATTAGTGGGCAAAATTAGACCACATGGTATTGGGGGTAGAGTACTGACTGGATAGAAAATTGGTTGGCGGACAGAAAGCAAAGAGTGGGGATAAATGGGTCCCTTTCAGAATGGCAGGCAGTCACTAGTGGGGTACCGCAAGGCTCGGTGCTGGGACCGCAGCTATTTACAATATACATTAATGACTTGGATGAAGGGATTAAAAGTAACATTAGCAAATTTGCAGATGACACAAAGCTGGATGGCAGTGTGAACTGTGAGGAAGATGCTATGAGGTTGCAGGGTGACTTGGACAGGTGGTGTGAGTGGGCGGATGCATGGCAGATGCAGTTTAATGTGGATAAGTGTAAGGTTATCAACTTTGGTGATAAGAATAGAAAGGCAGATTATTATCTGAATGGTGTCAAGTTAGGAAAAGGGGACATACAACGAGATCTGGGTGTCAGGCAGTGAAGATAACCAATGGAATGTTGGCCTTCAAAACAAGAGGAGTTGAGTATAGGAGCAAAGAGGTCCTTCTGCAGTTGTACAGGGCCCTGGTGAGACCGCACCTGGAGTACTGTGTGCAGTTTTGGTCTCCAAATTTGAGGAAGGATATTCTTGCTATTGAGGGCGTGCAGCGTAGGTTTACTAGGTTAATTCCCAGAATGGCGGGACTGTCGTATGTTGAAAGACTGGAGCGACTAGGCTTGTATACACTGGAATTTAGAAGGATGAGAGGGGATCTTATTGAAACATATAAGATTATTAAGGGGTTGGACACATTAGAGGCAGGAAACATGTTCCCAATGTTGGGGGAGTCCAGAACCAGGGGCCACAGTTTAAGAATAAGGGGTAGGCCATTTAGAACAAAGATGAGGAAAAACTTTTTCAGTCAGAGAGTTGGAAATCTGTGGAATTCTCTGCCTCAGAAGGCAGTGGAGGCCAATTCTCTGAATGCTTTCAAGAGAGAGCTAGATAGAGCTCTTAAGGATAGCGGAGTCAGGGGGTATGGGGAGAAGGCAGGAATGGGGTACTGATTGAGAATGATCAGCCATGATCACATTGAATGGTGGTGCTGGCTCGAAGGGCCGAATGGCCTACTCCTGCACCTATTGTCTATTGTTCTAAAATGCATAATACATTATAGTATTTACAACTACTACAATTTGTAACCTTATGGTCCTCCTGCAACCTGACCATGAGTCTGCATTGTTTTATATTAAAATAAGCGGATTACACCAACAGAGAAAAGTTCAAAAATACTAGAAGAGCTAATACCTGTAGGTTGCTGGCATATTTAGTCGGATGGATCGGTGGATGGGCCTGGTCAGATTTGTTTCCATTTCGAGGGTTTGGCCCACCTCTGTCCAAAATACCTTGAGCAAATGCCCCCCAATGAGAGTCCACGGTTTGCTGTTGCACCAATATGGAGAGGTTCAGGTCCTTAGGGAAGATATTGGTTTCTGTACGAGGGTAGCTGATGTATCTGCAGAAGTAAGAATAGAAACTACAATGTGTGCTTAGAAACAGAGCTAGGTATTTGTTGTCTCATGATTTCTGAGCTCTCACAAATCTTTAGGGACCCCTCAATAACTAGTCGGGACATAATTATTGAGGACATGGACAATGGTAGTACACCTAAATTTGTCCGAGTGTCGTGTACTAACCAAAACCAAGTAACTCAGCAGAAGTGAATTAATTCATCAAGCCAATGATCATCAACTTCTTCGAACACAGTCCACATTTATGTTCACCATTTACTAACAGAGATCACACATAGGGTATTTAATATGCTGAATGGTTCAGAGTACATATGCAGTGAGACAAACGCAGAATAAGGAAATATGCGGCACGGTAGCGCAGCGGTAGAGTTGCTGCTTTACAGCGAATGCAGCGCCGGAGACTCAGGTTCGATCCTGACTACGGGTGCTGCACTGTAAGGAGTTTGTACGTTCTCCCCGTGACCTGCGTGGGTTTTCTCCGAGATCTTCGGTTTCCTCCCACACTCCAAAGACGTACAGGTATGTAGGTTAATTGGCTGGGTAAATGTAAAAATTGTCCCTAGTGGGTGTAGGATAGTGTTAATGTACGGGGATCGCTGGGCGGCACGGACTTGGAGGGCCGAAAAGGCCTGTTTCCGGCTGTATATATATGATATGATATGATATGATATGATGATATGACCCAAGACCATGATCAAAACCATGTGATAAAAAAACATTTGGTAAGGTTTAGAAGGAGTAGAGAGTTATAGTAAGGACCCAGTTATGGGCTAGAATGTCAGAAAGTTTAAAACATTACATAACAAGATGCTGGAATTACTCAGAGAGCTCAAGTGCAACAGCATACAGATTCTCACCCTTGTGTGTACAACTTCTCTGCTATCCTCATTGTCTCCTTTGCATTGATTTTCAACTTCCTTGAAGCCAGTTTCTCCAATTCCTGTTTTGTAAACAAAATGCCAATTTTTCAATTAAATTCAGTTTCCAGTTCTTGTTCATCACTCATAAACATTCTTCTAAAAGCAGTACCCTTAATGTAGTAAAGGATCGCAAAAGGTTCCATAAAGGCAAACCAGTAATCAAGTTTGGGGTTGCGAGAAATTACCTAAAAGTACAAAGTCAAAGAAGCTCGAGAGCAGCACAGGTTCAATCCTTTAGGATCCTGGTATCTCATTCTGTGCAAACAGTTTCTAATCAGCGGAGGGACATCAGCTTTAACATGCCCAAGGGAGCACACATGCAAAACCCCCATTATTTTTCAAGCAGGGAGAATTTTGATGACTGTTTTTGAAACATGATTTTTTTTAAATTCTGGGTTAATTATAAAGCAAATATTTATGATGAGCGTTTGTAGGTATTGTGAGGCAGGAACAAGCACAATAAACCAACAATCCATAGGGAAGCCCTCGCCCAATTCTTTTATGTTTACAAAATATTCCTGGACAATCAACAAGGGCATGAATTTTGTGGAATTTTGATTAGAGAGATTGTATTGTAATTAATTTATTAGCCAAGTATAGGGGAGGATAAGACCGTGGAGACATACGACAGTGAATAATTAAATCCAGAAGCTAACACTTAAAAGTCACATAACAGCATGTCTGAAGCACATTTTTATTTCTTAAATCATTGTAGCATTTCATTATATAATTTGTGCTACATCAGGATACACACCACAGTTTCAAGAGGTAAAGGTCTCCATTTGCTCTTCGGTTTGGTAAATACATCAAGTACAGTAGCAACTGGATCCTGTGATCAGGAAACAAGAAAGAAATCAAGATAATGTATTAAAAAACAAAAGCTTTACAAAATTAAGTATTAATTAGCTATTTCTTGGTTTATGTAAATACTAATTCACGGAAATGCAGACAAGAAACTGTGTGTGAAACACCTTCACAAAGAAAGTTGACTTCTTGCGCTTAATGACACAAAATGATTTATTGTGATGTTGAAAGACATTTACTCAACTTAATTCTCTCGCAATTTTCTCAACCCCCAAAATACATCCAATCAAACTAATGTGGAATTTTGATTATTTCTGCCTAATCATCTTTGCAATACGTTTCACACCCTCTGCAATACGTTTCTCCTGTCCACGGCTAAATCTCTTTTTAAATCAATTTTATCCCCAATCCCTCTAGGTGCTTCAAATTCAGGAAATTGTTTGTTTTTGTATACTCTGTCCCCTTATTCAGATTATTATAGTGCCACATAATGCACATTGTGTAATGTGTTTGCGTTTCTTTAGGCAGCATCTTACGGAAGCTGTGTTGCACCCTTAATAAAAAGTCCAATTTCATTTCAACAGCATGAAGTTCATTGAGTTTCAGATAAAGTTTTATAAACACTTATTTTTTTTCCTTGGCATATATAGCTTTATGTTTATATCTAAACCTGCTCTATTATTTAAGCCTAAAATTTCTACTTCCAATCTGCAAAATGTTTTAGTCCTGATATAATGCCTTTTCTCTGCAGAAGCTGCCCAGACTATAGAATATTATCAAAATCCCTTTCCTCCCTCACCGATAGCCATCAATCAGGCACATTTGCACCCGAAATCCTTCTGTTGTCCCACAACCCTAATTCTATTTGCATCACATCATAAAACCACACACATTTTATTAAACCAAAATGCATCAGCTTACACCTGTCGACAGTACTTTTTTCCGTGCTAACATCACCCATTTCCAGTTTCCTTTCACTTACATAATTAGCTCAATCTATTTTTGCAAACGTTGACCCATCTGTGGTGAGCTTGCATCCAATGTATTGATCTCCAATCACCAAAAGTGATCCCAGAGGGGAAGCTTTTGTGACACACCTGCCTACTCCAAACTTCAAATTCTTCATTTCCTTCTTTAAACCAATTTATTATTTTGTTTGCTCTCCTTCCCAATCTCCAAATATCTTACAGATTCAGGGACCATAATTCAGACGTAAACTCATGCTCACCTCCATGCAAATCTGGTAAAGTACAAGGCATGCCGTGTGGTTGAAAAGCCGATGTCTTTTCCAGTTAAATTCTACATTGCCATCTTCATTCTCGTGGGTAACTAAGAACAAATACCCCCACCCAGTGACATTTAGTAAAGTAAACATGTAAAAGGTTATAAAAACAAACCTAGAACCCAGACCTCCCATGCAGTGCAACCACATAATAAAAGCATCTGAACTGAGGGAATTATGTAGAAAAGTTCTTGTCCAGTGGTCCTTACGGTTACATAATCCTTCAGATCTGCCACCATCTGGGGCTAGATTACATGCATATCTAACATGAATTTACAGTACCTATACCCAATTGCAACACTTTATTGCAGAATGTACAGTCTTGTACTTTAAAGAGGAAGGCAATGTTATTCTATCTTCCTCTTCCTTTGAAGGCAGATACATCCTTGGATCCAATTTCATACACATTCCCATACTCAATGCACTTCCTTTTAAGTCATGTTTCAGGTATGAGCTTTAATGGTCTATTCAACCAAGGGGAAGGGATAATACACCAGAGTTTACTTATGGACATGTTATACATTGTCAGAAAGGTTCAGAACTACATCATACCTTTGATTTTATGGAATGTTTCTTGAATAAAAGCCTGGATTGCTTTGAAACGTTCAACCACAAACCCCAGTGTTGGAAACTGGCAGCTGCCATAGCTGATGATCTGATTTGCTAGCACATTTGGAAATATTTTCTGTAGTCGCAAGGTCTGAAACCGGGTGAAAGAAGCACCTGTGGAGAAATATCATGCAGCTTATTTCAGAAAGGCAAAGGAGATGGGTTCAAAAAGACAGCAGGAGGCCTCAAATACATAATTGGGGATGGGGATGGAGGTGTAATAGCTCACCTGGGAGGCAGGGAATAGGGAGTGGCATGATTTCAGAAATACAGGTAAATACTAGGGGTAGGAAAGAGAGATTGCAGGGATGAAGAGACAAAAGGTTACGGAGATGGTAGGTAGATAGAAAATACAATGGATTTGGAGCAGGGTGGGAGGGGGCTAAATCCCAGCAGTAGAAATACAGATTGGAGAGGTGGACAGATGTTGGCATGAAACCTCAAGAGCACAGTAGAGGTTTTGAACTTGGAGTTGTTGGTGGGTGGAAACCAAACATGGCAGATGCAGGCTTGCTAAGTGAACCAACTTGCAGAATATTTAGCTTGCTTCACATGGGAAAGCTCAAGCAAACATGAGCTTCTTACCTATCCTAAGGTCCAATTCCTGCCTTACATCAACAGCATCACTGATTTTCTCATCAGGTTCCACGAGATTTTCATAGGCATGTCTGATGGAATTTGCTGTTATCTCAGAAAATCGTGCACGCAGCACCTGCAGGTTGGGCTTCACTGTCTCAGGAAAGAGCATGCAGAGTGAACATCATTAACAAATTTAATCATCACAAAGTATGTAACAAAATGTTTCAACAATACAACAGAACTTTTCTAGAGAGAAACTATACATCTAAGAACAGCCACAGCCTCACCTAATCACAGTCCTCAACAAATCACAAATCTCCAGGGCAGCACAGTGGCGCAGCAGTACTGCCTTACAGCGGCAGAGACCCGGGTTCGACCCTATGGGTGCTGTCTATGCAGAATTTCTACGTACTCCCTATGACCTCGTGGTTTTTCTCTGGGTCCTCCGGGTAACTCCAATACTCCAAAGGCGTACAGGATTTGTAGGTTAATTGCCTTCTGTAAATAGTAAATTGTCCCTAGTGTGAAGGATGGTGCTACTGTACAGAGTGATCGCTGGTCAGTGCGGACTCAGTAGTCCGAAAGGCCTGTTTCCCTACTGAAGTCTAAAGTCCAAAAAGTCTAAATGTCACCCCGACAACTATGCCCTCTCCATTCCCCATAAGCAATACTTACTACAGTGCCAGCATTTGGTACACATGACAATAATAAACAAACACCAATCTTGCAAGCCTCCTGATAGCCAGGAGGGATTAGAAGACAGAATGGCTCCAGGCATTGCCAAGCCTGCAAAGATCCTGATTAACATTGACCCCTTCCTATCAGCCCTCTAAAATAAGACACATTAGTGTTTTTGTTAAACATATTACTGAAACATACAGGCGAGTTACACTAGTAGAACCCAGAAACATGTGCATAATTACCTGCTTTACACACTTGAATTATTTCAAATCCAATGTTTTCCCCTTCACGATCACAATCAGTCCAAATCACCAGGGCCTGACATTTCCTCACTTCTCGCTCTAGGGTTCTCTTGAAAACAAATAAAATTGAAGAAACAGCTGCAATAATTAAACCCTACAGATATAACATAAACCATCTTTTACACTATCCCCTCAATTAGTACTTGATCAAGTAAAGCACGAGCGAAATACAGAAATCTTGGAAATTTATGTTACTGGAAGGCATTCTGCCATTGAAACCCAAACCCCAAATATCACCACTTCAGGAGCACTTCCAGGTATTTTCTCCCTCAATGTTTTAAAGGTTTTACTTCCATTGTCCTTTTATGCAGCATACTCAAGTGACTACCTCCCACCTGTGCCCTGTCCCACACTAAACATTTTCCTCATATCCACTCTAGACCTTCCATTAATTATCTTAAAATTAGGTCCCTAGTCACAGACCTCTTTTGGGAAAAGTACTTATTTTTGTTCATTTGTCTTGGTCTCTGAATGTTATACATCAATTAAATTAAATTTTCTCTGTCTTTATAAGAGTCAGTCATACAGCACAGAAATAGGTTCTGTTACTCACCACGTCCATGTCAATCAACTCTTTTTTTGCTCATAAGCAAATTCCATTTCCCCACAGTACGACTATATCCTTCAATTACTCTATCAACGTTACTTTTTTGCACATCTTTCATTCATTGTTCTTTATCTCTCCACATCATCGTTTATATCTCTTGTTTCCCTTATCCCTAACCAGTCTGAAGAAGGGTCTCGACCTGAAATGTCACCCATTCCTTATCTCCAGAGATACTGCCTCCCGCTGAGTTACTCAGCTTTATGTCTATCCTTCAATTACTTGCTTTTTAAATGTCGTCTAAATGCCTCTCAAATGAGATAATTGAATCTGATTCCACTAACTCTCTAGCAGCACATTTCAGATATCAACCACTCTCTATGTAAAAAAAAGTATCCCTTAAATCCCCTACCTCAAAGAAAAAATCCTCAGACCAGCCAATTACACTTCACAACTAAATTTCTCCAAAGCCAGCATCATTCTTGTCAACCCCCTCTGTACCATTATTTTATCTATCATCCCATCTTTCCTGGAGTGTAACAATCTACTATCTTACCATCTTTCCTGGAGTGTAACAATCAAACTATACAATGTATTCTAACTGTGGTCATTTCTAACTAATTGGTCATTTGTATAGTTCCACTTGCTCTTCCTAATGGCTTGACAGACCAGACGCCACAATGACATTTTCTCTGGCTGAGGAGTCTTGGAACAGGGGGTACAGTTTCAGAATAAGGGGTAGGCTGTTTAGCACTAAAGTTAGTACTTTAGAATTCTATATCCTAAGCTTTGCAGTTGGGTTTATTCAAAATAGAAATCAATAGAAGATCTTAATGACTGGTGAAGCAGACAAAGGATTGGATAGCCTAGTCCTGTTCCTATTTCTTATATTTATACACTGCGAAGCAAAGTACAACACTGGTTAAATGCAGAGTAAAATTCATTCTAGGCTACGCCATGGACAGGTACAAGTCCAGAGAAAAGCATATGCAATACATGATCCTGATATGTTAATAAATACCTTAATATCCACATAATTCTCTGGACAATACTTCTCAACCTCGGCGTCAAAGAGAGTCACAGGATTACAGCTGCGCCTAGATATTGGAAACAAAAGCCACTGAGAAAAATCCAGACAGATCTAAGAGTGTTAAATGGTACACATCATTTTTTGTTTTAAAGGACAGAACAATTCTAATGCATTCTGATAAGAGAAGCAGATAAACAAAAACTGAAGAAAGGTTCCGACCTGAAACGTCACCTATTCCCTTTCTCCAATGATGCTACCTGACCCTTTAGGTTACTCCAGCATTTTGTTAAACAAAAAATCTTCTTAAACAAATAATTTTTTGTTTGCTTAATTTTAATTTTCAAAGTTAGATCAGTTAAAGTCATGAAGCGGTTTATAATAGATGGACGGACACCTGATTATTGGGCTTTAATGGCAGCGGCTAACTATTTTGAGCCCAGACTCACAATCCAAAACACTTTGAAGGGTATTTATTTAAGAAGGAATATCTCAAACTTCCCAAGTGGTCTTCAATGGTCATATTCCAATGTTCAGTTTCTCACCGAGCCTGGTGATAAAGCACCAGCTTCATGAAGTCTTACAGAAGATCCTGTGGGGAATCAGGATGCTGATCACGTATCAGTGACAATATTTGTTTTAATGGACAGTAACAACTCAGCTAGGCAAATTTCATTCTTTGAAATAACTGTAATCAAATGTATTTTTAATTGCACCAGTAATTTCCAGTGTTTCAATTCTTAATTTTTAAATTGTTTTCAAAATATGATTAATGTTAATATTTTGTCATTCAGTTATTCAAAGGATTCTGAAAGCTACAGCCTAAGAGAATGACGAAACCAGCTGTCAATGCCTCAATAACTAGGAGCTGGCATGAGGAATTTGTCCGTCTATCATGAAAGCCATTGACAGCCAGCAATAACCACATTACGACCTCATCCATCCAGAAAATGCTTAGGTAAGTACACTTTTGGAAATGGTTAACGTGGGTAGTTGGGCAGGCAGACGTGTTCAGGATCACAAGACTATGAGAATAGGTTTCAAATTTACCAGTGCAGAGATCTGCCCCCTGACTGCAAACACATTTGCGAAGTCTCATTAAGATCTACAAAATTTCCATAAGTCACATCACTGAACTAAATTAGCATTGGCAGAACCTATTTCCCAAGGAGGAATTGTCAAAGCTAGAGGAGATAGCCTTAAGGTTTTAAAGCTAAAAGGAGAAGTGTGGGGCAAGCTTTGTTTTATAAGTGGTGGGGTATTCCATGCCCAAAATTGAAGTGTTCCAGTTCTTGCACTAACACATCAACCAAGCCATGAAAATCTTTGTAGCATTTACATATTCTGCACTTTTGCTGTAACTGTTTTTTTTTCAAGATCTGGTGCATTATCTGTTTTATTAATATCTTTTGGAGTTTTAAATTCAGACCATATCATCTAAAAAATATTGCAGCAAGCAAACCTGACATGCTTGTAGATTGAAATTTGTATTTAAATAAAAACTTACCATTTCTGAAAAGGTGCTTTGAATTCTAATTGAAGTAAGTGTCCCGAAACAGAAGTCATCACAACAGAAATATTCTGCACATTTGGAGAAACGAGGGAAAAACAGAAAAAGCAAATTCACTCATTACTTATAGTAACTTAAACTTTACAATACTTTTTATAATCATTGTGGTCCTTACTCCTCCTACACATGTATTTTCAATCATTGTACTTTCAATGAAAATGTACTTTCAATCATTCCTTGATAAAAGACCTTTTCATTCAACAACATGTGAATATTAAACAATCTTACTGCAGGATCTGGGTCTCAACATGTGGTGTCTGCCAGTGTGATCCCTATTCAAGATAACTTTCTGTACAACACAGAGTAAGATGTTTAACTTTCTGGTTGATCATTCTTTCCAAAATAAAGGAAGTTATGAATACCTTGCTACAAAGCCAGTTTGAACTTTTGTTTTAAAATCTTTCCATATGGATTTCAAACTATGGTGATTTAAAACCTTCATCCCATGTTCTACCTTCATGAATTCTTCTCTAATTTTCAGAAGCCAAGGGAGGTCAGTCCAAATACTTAAAAAAATAAATACAATCCTTTCTTTCAATTGGATATCTTCGAAACAGAAGCATTAGATTATGAGTGTTATCTCTATACTAAGACTCTTGTTTGTTTGTTTGTTTGTTTGTTTGTTTGTTCCTGAACTACACCCAAAACAGTACACGATAGCGTGACAATTTTATGCCCACCTTACTCACCATCGTCCCTTTGGTGCTAATGGAAGGTTTCATTGAAATCGGTGTTATATTTTTAATGTTATTCACATTTTAAAGTTTTAAAATATCTCCTAGGGAGGGAGGGGGGAGGTTGAGGGGATGGAGTGAGGGGGAGAGTTGCGAGTGCTGTACCAATACAGGAGATGTTTGGGCCCAACGGGTCCACTTGGTCTAGTATTATCTAAAGTTACACCTGCCTCACTAGGTATTTTTTATAGAAAATTACTAAACTCAGAAAGAAGTAGTAGTATCATGGCTATTGTCTATTGCCTTTTCAGATACTCAATGCATACAGCCATTCTGTGACACCAAACCAGTTGTGCCATCAAGTAAAGCTTATTCAAGAAAGGGGGGGGGGGGGGAGGCTATAGAGAAAAAAAAAGCTTCTCACTTCTACCAGTCACCCTTGCACCCTTGTTATTAAAAAGTAGGAAAATGAAGACATACCTGACCAAGCACATTACACCCATACTCATAGATCTTGTTGAATTTTGAAAGCCCTTCTCTCTAGATGAGGCAAAAACAGGAACACTATTGATGTTAATATTCAAAACACAGCAGTGAAAATCTAAAATAAAATCAGAGCATGTTCAGGCAGCACCTGCATAGAATGTTTAAAGAGACAACAATTTAGGTTAATGACAATTAGGAAAAAGACAATCAGATTGCCCACAGTGGTAGTGTTAAAGTCTTAGACAGAGTCTAAGAGTGATACAGCAGATGGGAAGTGGCAAGGATTCCTGGTAAGTGAGGGTGACCTTCTGTAGGATAGGGAGACGAAGGAGGGGATGATGAATCTTAAGTAGGGTGGGGAGGTGATGAGATTGGTGGCTATGTTGTGCCTGGGGTGGAAATAGATTAGGAAGGGATCGAGGAGGTTAATCTGGTCAGGGGTCGATCAGGGGTGGGGAGGTCGTTCAGGGCAGGGGTCGGGGTCAATCAGTCCAGGGGTGGAGTTGATCAAGGTCAAGGTGAGGTTGATCAGGGAGAAGGTTGACCGAGGGAGTGGTGGGCATCGATCATGGAGGGTGGGGTTGATTGATCTAGAAGAGATGGGGTTTGAACAGAGAGGTGGGGGTTGATTGGACAGGGAGGGAAGGGACGAGGTCCAACAGGGACGATGAGGTCCATCAGGGAGGGAAGGTATCTCAGTGAGGGGTAGGGGTTGATTGGACGGGAGGGGTGAGATCCAACAGGGAGGGGTGAGGTCCATTAGGGATGGAAGATATCCCAGTGAGGGGTAGGGGTTGATTGGACGGGGGGGAGGGATGAGGTCCAACAGGGAGGGTGAGGTCCAACAGGGAGGGTGAGGTCCATCAGGGAGGGAAGGTATCCCAGTGAGGGGTCTGAAGAAGGGTCTCGACCCGAAACGTCACCCATTCCTTCTCTCCCGAGATGCTGCCTGACCTGCTGAGTTACTCCAGCATTTTGTGAATAAATACCTTCGATTTGTACCAGCATCTGCAGTTATTTCCTTATACCAGTGAGGGGACGGGGACGGGGACGGGGACGAGATCCAACAGGGAAGGGTGAGATCCAACAGGGAAGGGTGAGATCCATTAGGGAGGGGTGGGTTAAGCTGACTGACTGTCCGGGGTAGGATGGGAGAGAGAATTGCTCTCAAATGTCCCAAATGGGAGGAAGAGAGCGGGTTCCTACCCTCTGGGAACGTCCAGCCGACATGATCTCCGCGATGGATTTGGCCGCGTCATTTTTCTCAGCCACACACAGCACCTGGCGGGCCTGCAACCGGCGACCCCTAGCGCTGCTCATCGTGCGGCTGAGCACCGATATCATGCCGTGCTAGAGTTGGAGCCGGACCCTGGGCGAATGGAGCCTCTCTCTCTCTCTCTCGCCCGCCATCAGCGTTGGCGCCACCGGACCGCGCGCGCGCGCGCCCCCGCCCCCGCCCCCTGCGGCCCGCAACCGTCGCCGCGCGCGGAGAGCAGCAGCGTCGTCGTCGCCGCCCGCCCGCCCGCCAGCCAGAGATAATAGAGCAGATAGACCCACTCGACCCTGAAGTCATTCTCACCTTTCATGGTTGGAATAGCCAAGGAAGAAACAGAAGACCCTGTTCCCAGGTAACCCAACCAAGTCTGGTTGCCCAGTAGTTAGGTCCAAAAGGAAAGCTGTATCTGACAAATATCACGATTGACAGTGATAATAAGCATTTTTTTTACTTATTTATTTATTCTATGTTTTAGTAAACCCTGTAAAGCGTCTTTGAGTTTTTAGAAAAGCGCTAAACAAATGTAATGCATTATTATTATTATTATTTAAATCTCGAGCTTTTATCCTATATAATCCAGAGGGGTTTTTTAAAACCCATTTAGAACGGAGATGAGGAAAATCTTTTTCAGTCAGAGTTGTAAATCTGTGGAATTCTCTGCCTCAGAAGGCAGTGGAGGCCAATTCTCTGAATACATTCAAGAGAGAGCTAGATAGAGCTCTTAAGGATAGCGGAGTCAGGGGGTATGGGGAGAAGGCAGGATGATCAGCCATGATCATATTGAATGGCGGTGCAGGCTCGAAGGGCGAATGGCCTACTCCTGCACCTATTGTCTATTATTTGTTTATTTCTCCCTATTAATATTTCAACCTTTACTGATGTTATAACAAATCATTGGCTTTTTTGCTGATGTTATCCCTTTGCAAGATTTACCTTGACTGTCAAGCCAGAAAGGATCAATTTCTCATTGCAATAAAATACTTATTTTCATTTTGGATCGTTATGAAGTTATATGAAAATGGAAGTTAATGCACTAGCACTGCTTACAACTCTGGGTTTATGACTATCAATGTCTTTCGAGTACTGTATGTTGAATTGAAGTTGCTTTCTGCAGTATTAACCGGAACTGTAGTGGTGTTGGGGAAGGCTGAGCGGGTGCACCAGTGGTTTTGTTGCAAGGATGATGGTGACGGTGCGGTGTGGGATTTTAGTGCGGAATTTACAGGCTTTTTCATCCTCAAACCGACACCTACTTGGAACGAGTTTCGTTGGGTGCAGGTGCGTTAATCGTAGAACAATTGAAAACTTTCCTGACTTTGAATTGTGCGAGAGATTGGGAGGGATCGCTGCTTTATTCTGGAGCAAAATGACCTTGAACATTGTCGTTATTCGGAATGAATTCTTAATTGGCAATGAAAGGGCATTAAATTTAGCAATTTAATACTGGCGGAAATCTTCCAACCACTTTTGTTACTGATGGCTTGCCTCGTGTTTGAGACAACTCCTCCGACAGATTCCTTAGTACTGTGTGTAACTGTATTTTGTTTTCCAGTACCTGGAACAAGGAGTGAACCCACATCTTTCTGACTCAGGGGCGTATGCTTCCACTGCGTTAGCCGAGGCTTTCATGGCAGACATAATAAGAAAGATGCAATATTAACTGGGAATCTTAAAAAATCTGGTAAAACTCAGCAAATTATTGAGCTGAAACAACCCCTTTCACTTTTCACAGATGATGCCTGACCTGCTAAGCATTTAGAATATTTTTCTGTATTTCTATTTATTGTAACTAACAAAATATGGATCGCATAAAAGCACATTGCAAGGGTGTTTTATGAATATAGATAGATCTAAAGAGCAAATCAAAAATAATCTTCTAAATTTGTAACCTATTAGGATATTCCCATCAGTAATTCATGCTACCATCAGGTAATGTGAACAAGATAAAATTATAGATAAGTTATGACATAAGGATGCCTTGAGAAAGAATTACCCAAACTAATTCCATTGATTTGAAAGCGCTGTAGGTCACAGCTCTCCAAATACACACTGTGGTTCTTTTTTAAAGTGATGAGTGTTTCTACATCTTCACCATTGCAAGCTGCAAGGTGAAGACCTCTACCATACTTGGGGAAGCAATTTCCTTATCTCCTTTCTTATTCGATCCACAATGAAAAATCTATGCTGCTTGGTCATTGACTTCTTCATCCAATTTACTCTCTTAAGATGGGATATAATGAGAGAAAATGTATTATTATCCAATTCAGTAAATTGAACAGAGGACAGTTAAGGATTAACAGAGGATTACTTAAATGGTGGCATTCTTGAATGTTGGTGCCAGGGGTGATCATGAGGTTTGTATACACTAGATATATTAGCAAGCAGTTGCATGAGATAATAACTAAATGAAGACTTGATCTCTATTGTACTGAAGATATAGTACAAGCACAAAAAAAGTCTTGCTATAAATGCACAGAGCTTTGGTGAGACCGCAGCTAGAGTTTAAACAATGATAAACTTGCCTTGAAAGTAGTGCAGTGGAGGTTCATTGGATTAACTTCTGGGATGATTCTCTTGTCCCTTGAGAGATTGATCAAAACAGGCCTTTCGAAACAAGTTGTCTAACATGACAAGAGAATATTGGTCAACTGAGAAAGTGGCCAATGGCAGATGAAATTTAACTTGGACAAGTGGAAAGTGATGCACTTTAGGAAATTAAACCAGAGTAGGACATACGCGGTGAATGGCAGAACTCTGAGGATTGTTGTTTAGCAGAGAGAGCTCATGAATATAGAGTTCCTTGAAAGTGGCAACAGGTAAACAGTGATGAAAAAGGCATTGGACAAAATATCGAGTACAATAGATGAGACTTTGTCACCGTTGCACCAAAGGTTGATTAGGCTACAGTTGAATTATTGTGATCAGTTTTGGTCATTCTACAGGAAAGATATTAAGCTGGAGAGGATGCAGAAAATATTCACAAGGATGTTACCTAGATTAGAGAGTTATAGGGAGAGATTGGATACATTGGGCCTATTTTCATGTAGCAAAGGAGGCTGAGAGGTGTCAAGATAAAGCTATATAAAAATATGAATGGCATATAAAGTATAGATACTCAGAGTCTGTTTCCCACAGTATTGTCTAAAACTATAGCCCACAGATTTAAGATGTGATGGGGATGATTTCAAGCAAATGTGAACAGTAAACTTTTAAGAGAAGTTAGTATTTCAATTCAGTACTCAGAGGAGGAGATGGAAACAGAAAAAGTAGCACATAAAGGCACCTGGATAATTATGTGAATGGGATGTAAAATTAAGCGGTACTCATTTGATTTACTATACTCCCTATACACTCAGCATGGTGTAGCCAAATTCTGCTCTAACTCCATTTACAAGTTTACATGTTACACCATAATAGTGGGCTGGATATCGAACAATGATGCACTGTACAGGAAGGAAATAGAAACCTTTGTAATATGGTCAGATCAACAATCCCTCCCTTAACATTAGCAAAATGAAGGATAGTTATGGACTAAGGAAACAAAGTGGTGTTCAATTCCCATTGAACATCAATGGCGCCGAAGTGGAACTATGTAAGAGCTTCAAGTTCCCGTGTGTAAATATCAGAGATTTGAGGAGAATCTTGAAGGAGAAAAACAACCTCACCCTACCCCTTTTCCCCCTCCTCCCCCTCTCTTCCCTGTGCCCCATCTGGATGCATACTCATTTCCTGCCACCTCCCACTTATATGCCTCCTTATGGCTTCACATTTTATATCTCTATATTTGTCTTTTCATTTCTAGCCTTTATTCAATCATCATCAATGAAAGAAAACCCTCACCTGTTCCACCTATCACTTGCCAGGATTTGTCCCAGCCCTCTTACAGCTTTCTCCACGCCCACTCAGTCTGAAATGTCATAACTCAAAACGCATCTATCCATATTCTCCAGAGATGTCTGACCTGCTAAGTTACTCCAGCATTTTGTGTCTTTTTTTGCAATGAGCATCTGCAGTTTCTGAGTTTAGATGTAAGAGCATTACATCTGGACTAGCAGATGGGTATTGGGATACGGAGCCATCTTTAGGGAGAGACAAGAAAAACAATGTGTGTTATGTTTACTAGCATGGGCCAATCTGCAGATAATGGCGTGACTCAAACCAACTGTTGATTTTTGTTTTCTTTGTAGACAATACAATTCGACAAGAGCTTTCTTCTCCACAGCTCCAGATGGCCAAAAATCATCACATGAGGAAATTGAGAATGAAGATGCTGGACCAATAAAATTTAGTACTAGTAAGGCAAGCGGCTCTGTCTGGTCCGTGGAGAAAGCACTGGGTAGTGGTCATCAAAAACCTTGGTGGAAAGTTCTACCCCTCAGTCTGGCTGCAATTGCTTTTTTAGTTTGGTGCATCCTTAGGAAAGAAACTGAAGTTGATAGAATCATGGGACAAACATTGAATGACCATTTTCCTGATCTCAAACTCCCCATGGCTGAGGCAGAGGAAGATACCAAGAAACCAAACAAAACAACGTGATGAATGGAGGATGGTGGCTCCCGCAATTAGGCATTGTTTTTGTTTGAAAATTGTAGATGATAAAATTAACGATGATACTGCCGTCCAGAAGCTAATTACTGCAGAGACTGGAAATCTTAAATAAAATGGACAATACTGGAAATACTCAACTGGCCAGACAGCACCTATGGAGTCAGAATCGGATTCACAATTTCAAGTCAATGACCTTTCCTTAGAACGGAACAAGGATAGAAATAAACCATTTTAAGTTGCAAAGATGGGAAGGAGCCGAAAATTCATAAAGGAATTTGATATGGTGGTAGCCAAGAAAGATTGAATGACACCAGTATGGCTGGTGCTGTTGAAAGAGAGTTAAAGATTCGAGAAAAGGTGCATCGGGAAGCAAAAAGGAAGGGAAAAATAAAATACAAAATTACCAGTACAAGGGAGAGTACAAAGATACAAGACTGAAATGGCTGATTAACTCTTGAGTTTTGAAGGCTGCAATACACCCAGAAGAAACCCATGGTCCTGTTGTATAAACTTGTATTGACCTTTGCTTAAACAGCATAGGAGACCAAATATGAAGGTCAGAATGAGTTGAATGGAGATTCCTTTTCTTTGCAGCTTTAAGCATGTTTAACCTCTAAATTTTCCCAAATCAAATGAAGGGTCTTTGATCTGACACATTAACTTTATTTTTCTCTCTACGGGTGCTGCCTGACTTACTGAGTATTCCCAGCATTTTCTGCCTTTATTTCCTGTATCCGCAGATCAATTAAAACTTCAACTTAAATCTGTTCAGGTTGAAATTTGGTTGGTAGAATCTTCCATTTGAGTTTTCATGATTCCTTCGGAAACATAATTTGAAGTTGTATGAGACTTCACTGCTCTCTACTGAGACATATCAACAGAGAATGGTGAGATGATGTCACACAATAGCACTGCTGAGCTTCTGATGGCATCAATAATTCTGACCTTTCCACGTCACGAG
Source organism: Rhinoraja longicauda (assembly GCF_053455715.1). NCBI lineage: Eukaryota > Metazoa > Chordata > Chondrichthyes > Rajiformes > Arhynchobatidae > Rhinoraja > Rhinoraja longicauda. Next base: position 11,800,711 of record NC_135973.1, read on the forward strand.
TTGTTCACATTTGACCCTTGATCTGTGCTTGGTTACTCACTTGTAGCCATTGCATCATCAAAACTGGCTTCATTCAGAACCACAGTTCATCTCTGCGGTCAATTTGAAAACTGTCGAAGTTTCAGCAGTAACTCCTATCTGCATGACTGATACTACAAAATTGATACCAGTCTGATATTGCAGTTTTATCACACACCAATGCCTTGTTATTTGCCATGGTCTCATTTCATTTCTACAATTTGTAATAAACCTATTAAAAAAAAAACATATGTGCCAGTTGGTAGATGGTATGAATAAATCTAGTTTGCCTAGTCTGTATTCAGTCAGGAGTGTATACATTGAACAGAGAGCCGAAAAAATGATGCTAGGAAGTGGAGGGATTTGGACAAGGTGTGTGGGAATAGGTTGGTTTGTGGGGAGGGTGGGGGTGAGAGTCAGCTGGGAGGGTCTTCTCTTGGACATTGCCCTTTAACAATATGTTGTACCTATACATCAAACGACAGGATCATCTCTGATCTGAAGCTGACCTTATCTGTAACTGCAATATTGTGCATAATACAGTGCTAATGCTTCTCACCACTACTTTTCCTTAATTGAAGTACTGTACTCAAAATGCTGCCAAAAGTGGAATTGAAACAATTAAAATCAATCCTGTTACACCATAAATGGTGGATTTCAATATACCATTAGTTGTGTGATGCAGTCCTAATCAGGCAAATTTTGGTTTACAATCAGCACAGATATAAATACTGTAATGTAAAGAATGTAACTTTCATTTCATAGACATTTTTTCTTGATTGTTTTATAAGTAAACTGAAGTGTTTCTGCAAGTATATTTTTGATAACAAGAATTGGAAAATAATTTTGCTATATTTTTGTTGTTCCTGGTATTGCCTTAAACTGACTTTAAAAGAGGCACTTTTTATTACTGGGTATATTATTGCCCTTCCCATTTTTCCAATTTAGGTTCTCATAGTACCATGTTCCCACGTAAAAGGCTTTGCCTTGAGATTTAGTGCATGCTCTAGAAAAATAAAGACTGCTTTTGTCTGATAATGACTTTCAACTGGCTGATTTCCCCATGACCTCTCAAAACCAGATTAACAATGGGCAGTATTGCTTTTAAATTTGTTTCAAACATAATTTCAAGGAATATGATTTTGCAAAAGGTAAGTAAATAAAATCCAAGTTGTAAATTTGCAGGAAACTGCCCAGATTACATTACTTACTTAAATGTTTGCAGACTTGCTTGGAATTTAAAAGGGTGAATTTGCATTACACAGAATATTTTCTGACCGGGTTATTACAAGCACTTTCTAAAATGTTGCAGTGCAAACCATTGTGGTAAAGGGGATGACAGTGTCATTCAGGAACTAAATCCTGTTTGCTCTAGCCGTGAGTGAGAGGCTCAGAGACTTGTCTGACTGGTACCAGGTTAAGAACATCTCCAAATGGGCTGAAGAATATGGGATTAATTGCTGTCATGATCCATATTGCTGCACATAACAGATGGGACCAAAAGATTTTGCTATGGGGGTATTAGCAGCCAGAAAGCAAAATCACAAAGACGACTTCCACATTACTATCAAAACCATGAGAAAATTGTCTTCACCTCAACAAAAATCAGATTTCAGGGGGTGTGGGAGAAGCGGATTACAGTTTGTGTGTCACTGGTGGATAACAGGAGGGTGCTGTTCTGGCATGATCAGCTGTACTCAAATCCGGATGGGACTAGTATCTTGGCACATCAAATAGCTACAGCAAGAGGTTTAGGTTAGCAAAAATGTAGTGATGATCAGAATGGGGGAGGAAAACACAGGCTATGCAAACGCATGTATACTGCTGCAAATAAAGTCAAATTAAAGAAAAATGCTAAAAATACAAAAGGACTTGCATTTTGTTCAGCCAAAAGGACTAATCTTTCAATTGGATACATGGACTGACACAGGCTGTGACCCAGACAAATGCACTGCAATCATTTCAAAACATGAACCCGCATTTAACCATACCATCACATGTAGGTTTGTCTCCAGATCACACACCTTCCTGGCTTAAATATATTGCTGTTCTTTCAATGCTTTTGGATTTAGATCCTGGAACTCTACCAATGATATAAAGATGAGAAGCGATTTCTTTAGTCAGAGGGTGTTGAATCAGTGGAATTCATTACCACAGACTGCTGTGGAGGCCAAGTCAATGGACATTAAGGCAGAGTTTGGCAGATTTGAGATTAGTAAGGGTATCTGGGGGTGAAGGCAAGAGAATGGGGTTGATAGGAAAATAAATGGTAGACGATGGGCCGATTAGCCTAATTCCGCTCCAGGAATGTATGAACCAACAGCACAATCGACACAAAAATATGCAACAGTTCAAGATCCACACACCCCCAAAAATTTATTCAGAATCTGAGACCCCCATTAAACATTGCAATACAGGGTAGTTCCCACTCACAATGTGTGTATATTACAGGCATGTGAGCGAGGTAAAAAGAGGAAAGGAGCCGAGCGTTTGTGTGAGGTGTTCAGCGGGGATAAAAAAAAGAAGATTTACACACAAGTTTCAAGCCTCTTTTAGTGCATTTCAAAGTAAAAACATTATAAAATGTGAATATGTCACTGTACACCAAAGATACTAGAGGGAGACCACTCGACCCTAAAAACATAGTATGTCATGACGCCATTTTAGTAGGCAGAAACATTTTTTTAAAACAACAAAAATCTGTGAATTGATAGGTGAGATATATTCTGCATTTTAATGGTATCATCACACACTGTTCCCCCAAAACAGATTACACTGCGAGAGGCATAGCGAACGGCGGGTTTTGCCTACTAAAATGGCTCCTTTCGTACTACACTTCAGTATAGGCGATTTCAACGTAGTGGTCCATCTTGTTCCTCTAGTGTCTTTGCTGTACACTAATAACATTTAAGTAAATTTGCACATTAATGGATATCAGCCCCAAAAAATTGGTAATTGGCTTTTCTGCTATGTTTTATATTTTAACCCTGTCTTAATTAATTTAGTTATATAATCCTGCACTTAAATTTAATACCACCACTGATTTTCTGGCACGCTTGGTTCCAGAGCTTTGCTGGTTTATCCAGCATGCCAAGGAAGTCGGCTACGGAGAGAGGTGTGCTGGCTCCAGCTCGGCTGGAGTTTCAGGGCAGGTTGCAAATTCAACCCAGATTGGCCATGGAAGTCCCGATGAGGTAGAGATTGGCTGGCTTGCCCAATCTAGGGGCCACATTTTCGGGGAGACTTCCAGGGCGCGCGGAGGGGAGGGGGGATTTCTCTCAGAACCCCTAGCGGAACCCTAGTGTTCATTACAAGTCTGTACATGGTCTCCTTTTTTCAATCCGATTTCTCCGTTTATTTGGCATAGTGAAAAACGCGGAAACCATGCAAAAAGCACAGGAAATGGATTTTAAAATCGCGGAAATCCACGGAAACTTCTCATGCCTGATATTAAAGTCACAGACTAAAGATACAAAATGTTTTAATTTGAAACCTGAGCCAAGAGTCAAAGAATGTTTACAAAATGATCTGCTACTTATACATTGAAAATTATTATCAATACTAAAAAAATGAAATGTGGCCCAGTCTTCACCAGAAGCCAAGACTGCAGTCCAAAATTGTTTCAGGAATGGGCCTTTTAAAATATAAATTTCAAAATACAATAAACTTTGAGAAAATCTCAACGTGTAGCGTTTCAAGCACGCTCTCCTCTGATGCGTCGGGCCAACTGAATGTCTTTGGGCATGATGGTCACTCTTTTAGCATGGATGGCACACAAATTGGTGTCTTCAAATAAGCCAACCAAGTAGGCCTCACTGGCTTCCTGCAACAGAATGCATCTTTCATTTTTAAAAGTTTAACATTATTTCCATTATGGACTCATCTTTATAGGTCTATACTTAATCGTTTCTAATGAGATCAAAGTCTCAAAATATTATGCGCCCAGGGTTATTTTCTCTTCACATGCAATGGGCCTAGCTGTTAGATTAATTCTTTCCACACCATTTCCCTGAAAATTATCAAAGCATCCATAGCATCCAGTTCCCAAACCAACAAAGATATAGGGCAGTTTTAACCCAAGGTATTCAATTTGCTCAAGAACAGGATTAAAAATACACTTAATATTGTTCAAAGAAATCTGCAAAACTGGTATTACATTTTCCAAAGGGAATGGGTAGGCATTTGGGAACCCAAGGCATCAGCAATTTCCTATATGACAGCGCCCAGCAGCAGCTTAATATGGTTGTTCACCTTAAAACACATTCAAAATTGAAGTGAAAACTAATACAGTATGCTACATTCAAATATACACTAAACATATTGTCCATCTGACGAGCAGAACCACAATTTAAAATTTTTTTTTAAATGGGGCAATGGGGAATTCAAAGCCAAATGAGCCATGACATGGTTTAGCCACGTTATTAGATAGTTGAGCCCACAGTTGCATATGCTGACAGGATTAACAGGTTTGAAGATTTGAGTTGTGGATACATACCTGCAAAGCTCCAATTGCAGCACTCTGAAACCTCAAATCAGTTTTGAAGTCCTGGGCAATCTCCCTCACCAGACGTTGGAACGGTAGCTTACGTATAAGCAACTCAGTAGACTTCTGGTATCGACGAATTTCTCGGAGAGCAACAGTGCCTGGCCTAATTATGTTGAGACAAACATTACTCAAGTACAAACACACATTTTTAATTTACTAAAACAAGTCAGGTCAAGCCAAAAGTCTCGGCTCACTTTTCTCCAATACCAGAGGGAAACCACAGCACCCATAAGATACTTGCTAACAACACAAATTCTTAAGACAGCTTAGACACAAAATGCTGGAGTAGCTCAGGGAGCATCTCTGGAGAAAATGGATAGTTGACCTTGACCCGAAAGATCACCTATCAGATTCAATTACGAGACAAACAAGAACCTAATTCATCTGATCTGTGTACCAGTCTAGTTCTCAAACAGCAGCAAAAGAGCACAGTGGCGTAGCAGTGGAGCTGCTGCCTTACAGCATCAGAGACCCGTTTCGATCCTGACCACAGATGCTGTCTGTACAGAGTTTGTACGTAATCCCTGTGAACGCACAAGTTTTCTCCCGGTGCTCTGATTTTCTCCCACTCTCCAAAGACGTACAGGTTTGTTCGTTAGTTGGCTTTAGAAAACTTGTAAATTGTCCCGAGTGTGTAGGATAGTGTTAGTCTATGGAGTGATAGCTGGTCAGCACGGACTCGGTCGGCCTTGGGGCATGTTTCCGCACTGTATCTCTAAAGTCTAAAGAGAAAGCAATGCCAGAGATCTCAATGACCCCAAAATGAAAGTCTTCTCAGACAACATCTTGCAATAGGAACAATGGAATATCTGGAGCCCAGGCAGCCTTGAAATCCATATAGTTAACATCTATAAAATGTACTTTGCTTCTCTATCAGGAAACACCAAGGCTCATTTGACAAGAATGATTAGATCACCCAAGAGCAGACGAACTCCAAACATAGCATTCTCCAATTGGAAACTCCAAACATCGAGGCCCAGAATAGAAACAAGTCATTCTCTGCCTAATAAGAGGAGTCATTTTAATATCCCAACCCACTCCCATACTGACCTCTATCTATAACTGAACAAGGCCCAATATAAGCTCAAGGAACATCATTCCATGGGAACTGAAGGAACTGCAGATGCTGGAATCTTGAGCAAAGCACAAAAAGGTCAGGCAGAACCTGTGAAGGGAAGGACCCAAAACATCGTCTGTCCATTTCTGGCACAGATGCAGCTTTACCTGCTGAGTTCTTCCAGCACTTTGCTTTCTCCAGAAAGTTACACCATCTGCAGGTTCTTGTGCGTTATCCTTGTTCTCCAGAGGTACTGCCACTTAGATACTCCAGCATTTTGTGAACTTTTAATCTTCTCCACATTTTTGATAAAAGATCAGCAACCTGAAACGTTAACTGTTTTTCCCTCTCCACAAATGCTGTGGAATCCGAGGTTTAAATCGCTCTGCTTGTTCCAGTAACAGTGTTTCAGATACTACTTTCACGGTACAATTTCTGCAGGCTAGTGTCCAGACTGATGCCACTCGACTCGACGTCTCGGGAAGTTTGGGATTTCTACATTGACGTGAACAATTCGATTGTCAATTTGGCTCTTCCCGCAAAAGAATAGTGCATGTTTCCCCATAAGGAAACCACGTTAACTATTAAAATTGTAACGAGCTCAGTTCAAACTATGTAAGAGGGAATTCCTCCATGGCAGCAAGAGAGGCAACACAATTCGGAGGCCAACTCACCTATAACGGTGAGGCTTCTTCACTCCGCCGGTGGACGGTGCGCTTTTCCTGGCCGCCTTCGTAGCCAGTTGCTTCCTTGGCGCTTTGCCACCGGTCGATTTACGGGCGGTCTGCTTGGTACGAGCCATCTCCGATCATATGATCTGTAGAACGGAGAGACAAAGATTAGACTTGACGACGTTACACTTTATGCCGCCATTCTCCACGGCATCTTGTCTTTTGCCACCTCCTCCCCTCCTCACTCACTCACTCGTATCCCCGCCCTTTTCCGGCACTTAGTGGCGGCGCTGCGGCTCCCAAACGGGAGCAACTCCCACCGACCCGAATTTTCATAATGGAATGGCGGCTGGCTAAGCCCAATCCAACCGACCGTAACGAAACCCAACCATCTCGGGAGTCCAGTACCATCTACATAGTTTATCTCCTGACCTGGCAACAATTAATGAGGGCAACAACACACACAATGCCTAATAATTGTTTATTCTTGTTTTGTTTTTTCTCGTTCGGGTAGCCGCCCGGATCGGAAATAACGCGGAATAAACGCAATTCACTGGCAAAACAAAGCGAGCAAAATAGCACGAGGGCAGAAAGAGAGGTTAAAGAATACTAGCATTGTGCCTGTCTTGGTTACAACGCGCCACACGGCGTCTGCAGATCCTCACCGCGGGCACTTGCCGCCGCCGCCGCTGCAGGTACTTATACCCCGCCTGACGTCACTCCCGGCCCAACGTTCCATCGCGCTGTTCCTTGCAGTCCATTGGCCGACTCGATTGTAACGTAACAATAAACAACCCTGACCCCGCCAACTCAATGTATAACTCTCACCTTTTGATGTGACAAATACAGGAAGACGCTGAGGTAATTTAGCGAGGCAGGCTGCATCTCTGGAGAGCAGGAATTGGGTCCAGACACCTTGTTAAACTGAACTGAACCCGGTCTGAGGGGCCGAATCAGCCTCTGATATTGATTTACAATTCCGGTCAATTTTTAAATTGGATTTTTGAGTTTAAGAAGTAAACACTTAAAAAGAAAAGTAGGATCTTTTTGAAGTGAGGATCCTCAATATGGGACTGTATTTGGATCAGTGTGTTTTATAAAATACAATACAATATATCTTTATTGTCATTGTACAGGGGTACAACGAGATTGGGAAGAATAACGCGTGGAAGAATGACGAGGATTAGGGGCTTCAAGTCGTTTCTTTTTATCGTGAGGGGCTGTCACATGAGAATGGACTTTATCAATGGATGCTCAGAGCTTTCCAGCCACTTGAAACCACAAATTTACAACAATTGCAGTTGCCTAGTAGAAGTGCTAACAAACTTCAAAGAATGAGAAGATCTTGTTGGAGAGAATCCTCTGAAGGATGGGGATCCCTTTCAGGAATCTTTGGAGTGTTCACCAGGATCTGATCACGTGTATAATTATGGCAATTTGTTGGTCAATTAAGATTAATAGCTGATTTTTAAAAATAACACCAAAAAAAAACTTTTTCAGACAAATCCTTACAAATACAAGAATTGTTGCAGCGACCAAAAACTTTCCTCTCCCTCCAAAATATGTCCCGGTTTTACACTTACTGCTTGAATATAACTTGACGTTGAGGAACTTGTTTTATTTCAAAAGTTACCAAATATTGAAACGAAATAAAATAAAATCTAGAAACGAGGACCTGCAGATGCTAGTTTACAAATGAGGACTCAAAGTGCTAGAGTAACTCAGCAGGTCAGGCAGCGTCTCTGGAGAACATGGGTAGGTGATGTTTTGGGCCGGGACCCCTCCTCAGACCCGAAATCAAAATCCATGAGATTTGGGGGGGGGGGGGAAAGAGAGATATCAATCATGGGAAGCATCGAGGGTGCTGGTTGTAGGTGGGCAATCCAACTGACTTTTCAAAAGGGAAACACAAGAGGCCATGTTGAACAAAATCTATCATCTATCAAAGGCTATATTATTCCCTGCCTGGACCATTTAGATAATTCCTTGGTCAGGCCTAGGAGCAGTCTGCTGAGCTAGAGCAAGATCGGCAGACAGGCAGTATCTCTGGAGAGAAGAAATGGGTGATGTTTCGGGTCAAGACCCTTCCTCAGACTGAGCTGGTCATCTTATTATTTGATCTTCTCGAAACATATCAGCATCTCACCCACGCAATATTCTTTATTTATAACCATGATAAATTGAAATTACTTTAGCAATTCAATGGAATAAACTTACCCATTTCTTCTCTGGAATAGAGAACTTTTGTTAATGACCTGGTAAGTTGTCAGGATAACTTTCAAGCACGACGTACTCAAAATAGCAACCCTCACCCATTCATATTCATTCAGTTCACTACAACCTGAACATAACATATACTAGTGGTCCAGTGTATGCGTGGTGGTTTCCAATAATTCAGAGATAAATATCGCCTTCTCATTCAGACACATTAAAAAGCACCAAAGTGTAATACAAATAAAACCCATTGATGCTTTAAGTACACTGTGTTAGAGGATAACTAAGGAAGTAGTAGAGCCCATTTGTGACTAAAAGTGTTACCGATATGAAGAGGTGGTGGATGTGGGTAAAATGAATATGTTGCGACTGTGTTTAAAAAGAGGGGAAGGGTGGGGGGCTGCTTATCATGTAGCTGAGGTGAAAGTATGTTAAATATTGTCGACATAAACACAGTAAGGGAGGAAGCATCAGGTATAGATTGTCCAATACTGGCTACCTCATCAGTCTCAGGTGAAATACTTGCAAACCTACTAAATAAAGAAAAGGAGAAATATTATGGAGACTCTGACTACAATTTTTCAGTTGGGCCCACTAACACTGAACTGTTGTTTAAAAAGGGATGAGATAAACTAAATAGTTAAAGGGTATTTAGTTTAATTTTGTTGATGGGCAAATTACTGGAATAACTTCTGAAGGATAGACTAAGCCTTCATTCTGAAAGACAAAGATTAATTAAGACTAGTCAGCATGCATTTGTGGAGGTAGGGTCCTGTCTGGATAACTTTATGAAATACTTTTCTGCACAACCACACTGATGTCTAAATCAGACTAAATATGACTGAGATAATATTACCCACTAGTTAGTACATGGCTGCACATTCTCTGCAATATATAACGTTTGGAAGTAAATGATAATTAATTTTCCAAATTATACAAAACATAGATGTACTGTCGACAATGAGGAAGTTTTAGACTTCTATTTGGTTGTGCAGAAAAAATAGTAACTGAATCCAGATAAATTATATACATAAAGGTGACTATTAAACAGATTATACATTTCTTGTTCTCCTCTGATCTTGGAGATCTGCTCATTGTTCACTGTAGAACTTCTATTAGACTTTGTTCTTGATCCACATAATTATACACCAATTGACATTATAGGCACAGTTGGCTTTGAGACCTCATTTCCAGAAGTCTGCATACCCAGTGAAATGGTTGTTCTCTACCCAGTCTTTGGGCTTCATGCGTGTGCTCTCTATACTTCCAAACGTCCTCGTATTCATTTCCTCAGACTCGACCATTCTTGTACTGCTCCTGCCAACCACTTCTATGAAATTCGGTCTTGCAGACTTCACATCTGCTATCTTTCCGAATCCTTCTTTTGGACTCAGCCTCCATTAAATCACCTCAAAGGCAATGAGAAATCACTTAACCAGACTTTTTTTTAAAAAACAAAGTGATTTACAACTGTTGTTGTATTCCAAAGCTGCATTGCCATAATACCATGCCTTCTTTTCCCAATGAGGTAAAGACCTATATACATAAAGAGCTTTGACCTGCAGGGGTATGAACACAGTATTTGGGGGTGGGATGAGGTTGGATAGCTCTCTTTTGACCAGCACAAACACAATGACCCTAAAGGTCTCCTGTGTTGTAAAGTTTCTGTGATTTTATTCTTGATTCGAGATGTACAAATTTAATATAGTTATGGTATTATATAGCAAACAGGCCCTTCGATCCAACTCATTCATGCTGAGTAGGTTGCCTAATGGAACTAGTCCCACTTGCCCGAGTCTGGCGTACATCCCTCCAAACCATTCTTTCCATGTGCCTGTCTTAGTTTATTTTAAATGTTGTAATTCTACCCACCTCCAACACTTCCTCAGGCTGCTGTTCCATTTACGCACCACCCTGTGTATGAACAAGTTGCCCTCCAGGTCCCTTTTAAACCTTTCCCCTCTCACATTAAACCTATGCCCTCTAGTTTTAGACTTCCCTGCCTTGGGGAAAAGACTGGTGTTATTCAGTCTGAAGAAGGGTCCCGACCCGAAATGTCACCCGTTCCTTCTCTCCCGAGATGCTGCCTGACCCGCTGAGTTACTCCAGCATTTTGTGATACCTTCGATTTGTACCAGCATCTGCAGTTATTTTCCTACAAGATGTTATTTACCTTATCTGTGCCCTTAATGATTTTATATATGACCCTAGTTTTCTTTGGGGAAGTGAAGCTGAAGTGAGATCTGAAGGAAGTACAAGCGACCCTGCTTTACAGGGCGATTGTGATCCTCGAAAACTGTCGGCTTCAAAATTCTCCGCAATGTGAAACATTATCACTGGAGCATGTCTGTATTTATTTACTATTGTTCAAGTAAATTTTGTAAAACCAATTTTTTTAATCTGTATACAAGATTTTTTTGGGGTGATTTGTGAATTCTATAAGGATGAATTTCCATTATCTGAACACCATAATATGTGTCAATTGTACACAATACAATTAGGAGCCTGAACAGTGTAAATAGTGGAAGGCTATTGCCTCCTTTGCTTCAGGGAACATAAACCCAGCCTGAGATAAAAGAGTGTTGAACTACCTAACTTGATTATTCTGAGACATTATTCTGTGAAGGCAGGAGAATGGGGTTCAGAGTGAAAGGTAGATCAGCCATGATTGAATGATGGAGTAGACTTGATGGGCCAAATTGCCTATTTTTGCTCCTATCATTAATGAACATTATTATTGCAAGTCTCACTCCAATAATGACCTATGGTTACTTTTGACCAGGAACTAAAATGGGCCAGCCACAAATACTGTGTCAAAACCTAGCTAACAGGTAAATGTGACAAATAACATTCTCACCTTGACAATGCTAGTCCTGACCAAGAGGTGATTATGAGTAAGTGGGTATCCTGATGTGAATGACTCACCTCCTGGATGTCCAAAGTCTCCACATCATCTACAAGGTTTAACCTACACTTGCCTGCATGAGTGCCACTCCAGCAGTTCTTAAGGAGCACAGTATTATCTAGGACAAAGCTACCCATTGATCAGCATTCCACCCACTAGTCTAAAAATTCATATCTTTAATCACTGCAGTCTGTGTCACCTACAAAATGCCTCAGTTACTCGCCGAAGTAACTCCAACAGTATCTCCCAAACCTGAAAGACTAGAACAGTAGGGTTTGGGACCATCGCCATCTGTACGTGTCTCACCAAAATACTTAATCCAGATTTGGAAATATATTGCTATTCCTTCATCATCATTTTGAACTCCCTACTCCGAAACACTTCCTTGAACCACTCCAAAGTGAGAAATGCTATTCAGCTTTGCTACAAGACAGATGAGAGCACAGATTGCGAGTAGTTCGTTCATGAAACCAAGCAGTGAGACACGGGCACCTTTTACGTAAATGGCCCAGGGCAAGTTGATTCAGGGTTCAGGTTGAGTAGCTACTGGGAACATTCTGGACCGGAAACGTCGGCATTTCTAGGAATATACGTTCCAGTTGGATGTTCAGGAACTTGTTTGATCATGAAGTGGATCGGTTACAGAATTGCAGCAAGGTGTCCAACTACTTCAAGCAGCTCCGCACATGCCCCGTTACGGAGGTCCAACATTTTCGCTCATCAAATATCGCTGGAAGGGTCCCGATCCGAAACGTCGTCTATCCATTCCATCCACAGGTGCTGCCTGACCCGCTGGGTCCCTCCAGCATTTGGTTTTTGCCCAAGATTCCAACATCAGCAGTTCCTTGTAACTCCACAGCTGACATCCCCATTGATAACATCCGAGGTCAGGGTCGAACACTGAACCAGGGGTGCGAGCGCTAACTGCTCCGCCGTGGTGTCGCTCAGCACTACGACAAATTCGGTCTTTGGGCTGACCAAGTAAGTACTTTCAATCCTGAATCCGAGACTGCAGTCGGCTGTCTAGGCTAACGCTGTAGGGGATGGCTGACCCGAGTAACCGCTGTGTCCTCAGGGAAGTCGCCCCTTTAGATGTTAAAATATCCGTCTCTTCAGCTGTTCAAAGGATATTGAAAACCTCAGCGTTGTTTAACGAGGAGCAGCGAGTTCTTCAGGCGCTACGAGCGTTTTCTCTCAGCTACTCGCTGACAATCTGACTCAGCGCGTTGAGTCACCACAACAACAATAGCAACTCCACGTGTTACATGGGAGTGCAATGTACACGGACGGTGGTTCTCAATTACATTTGCAACGTTTGCCTTATGTCATCAGGCCACACAAACACCACGGTAATACGAAGACACGGTCGCAACTCGAAACATCGCCTGTCCAGTCGGAAGACCCCTTTCTCCAGAGATGCTGCCTGACACGCTGAGTTAGTTACTCCAGCTTTTTGTTTCTATCTTCCCTTTCCAGATGCTGCCGGATTCACCGAGTTCCTCCAGTAATTTGCATATTGTATGTTATGGAGTTCAAATTATTCTACTTAAAGTAATTGAACTTTCACGATCACATCGGTTCAACCTAATAATGCCGTTATTATTTCGACAGCACTTTTGTTCGACCCGAGAAAAATCAAAATCTCCTTCATAGCCTTTGTGGTTATTTGTCGCGATTTAGCGAAATATAGACCAGTAAATGTTACTGCCATAGACACAAAATGCTGGAGTAATTCAGAGAAGGGATGGGTGACGTTTCGGGCCGAGACCCCTCTCCATTGTGTCATTTTGTGTCTATCTTCGGTGTATAACCAGCATCCATAGTTCCTATCTAGAAACGTTATTGGCATAGTCCACTTCTTCCTTCAGCTTAAAGCCACATCCTCTTTTCTCCAACGACGATTTAATTACAAACACCCCCGCAGACTTACAAAACGGAACAAGTGATAAGCAGGCTTTTTGACATACGATGCGATAATGGCGACATGCTCGGGCACTCTCCCGGACCTCCCTCGGCGAGTTACTCGGGTGCTTCCCGCCAGTTGCCTGAGCGCTGACCCGATCTCCCCGCCACTTGCCCGGACGCTGTCGCCGCGCCACCGCCTTGGTCTCTCCCCGCCACTTGCCCGAGCGCTCCCCCGGGTCTCCCCGCCACTAGCCCGGTCACCCCGCAACTTGCCCGGGTCTCCCCGCCACTTGCCCGAGCGCTGTCCCGGTCTCCCTGCCACCCTGCCCGAGTGCTGTTCCAGTCTCCCCGCCACTTGCCCGGGCGCTGTCCCGATCACTCCGCCACTTGCCCGAGTGCTGTCCCGGTCTCCCTGCCACTTGCCCGAGGGCTGTCCCGGGTCACCCCGCCACTTGCCTGGTCGCTGCCCCGGTCTTTCCGCCACTTGCCTGGGGTCTCCCCGAGTCTCACCCCGGGCTCCAGCCACGTGTCCCGAGCCGGGCGTTTGAACCGTCCCGCCAATTACCCGGCGCGCTCCGCGCCGCGCACGCGCACTCCATTGTTTTGACTAAAAAAAATGCCGTCGGTTTCGAAAGCTGCGCCGAGCGCTTCTCCCCAGACCGAGAAACCGTCTCACTACACGTAGGTACCGAGGCCCGCCGCGGCGCGACGAGCGTGACCGCCCGCCCCGAGCGGCCCTGCAACCCGCCCGTGGCGGAAAAAACCCCCACAGCGGCAGGAAAGCTGCAGCGCAGATCTCTTCACGGCAGCTAATTTAGCCTGGGAGTAGCGACCCTCCCCCGCCCGCCAGGCCCAGGTCCCCCCCTCCCCCGTCCGCAGACCCGTCCTCCCCGCGCCCAACGGACCCCATCGCACGTCCAGTCCCAGTCGCTTGCCAATCTGCAACCCTTGAATTTTGCAGGTACCTTAAGGAGTTCCGCACGGAGCAATGCCCGCTCTTCTTGCAGCACAAATGCGCCCAGCACAGGCCCTTCACCTGCTTCCACTGGCATTTCCTGAACCAGCGGCGGCGGAGGCCCATCAGAAGGCGAGACGGCACCTTCAACTACAGCCCGGACGTCTATTGCACCAAATACGACGAGACGACAGGGATCTGCCCGGACGGAGACGAGTGAGTGGAACGGGCTGTGTTTTGTACTGGGGCCGCGGGAGACGTGTGCGAGGAAGTAGGACCCGCCCCCTTCAGGGGCTTCGCCGTTGCCACTGACTGGGGGTTCGGGGCAGCGGGCTCTGAGTCAATGGAATGGACGGCGGGGTTGTTTAAGTTGTAGACTTGGGTCTGTGTTTTCCATCGCGGGCACATTTGTCCTGATGTTGATGCACGGCATGTTAAGGTTGCTTTGCCTCGGATTCCTGGAGTTTCCTTGGATTCAGTGATTTGGAAAAAGCGAATTACAATTTTTGTACAATTTGTCTCAGTTTGATGCCAACATCATTCACTTGTTTATACACGAACTAAAACACTGCATCTGAATTTATTTCGGACCCATTCATAACAATATTTTGGATGGTAAAGTAACAACAAACCATTAAGACTGAGTGAATGTGGGAGTGACTTAGATTTGTTCTAGGTATCGAATTTGCTTGTTTCATTTTGTTCATTTTAGTCATTGAATCAGAGCCATTTAAGTCATTATGTTTTGAGAGCCGATGAAGTTAGTGTGTTTTAACGCAGGTCATGGGCTTAAAATGCTGCAGTGGTTTCCCATGACTGCATGTGTAATTTTGTTTATCAGCTGTCACTCATTTTTTCTTTTCAACTCAAGTCCCATGGTTCCTTATCTACATCAATAGATGCACGTTGCTGCGAGAGCATAGAACTACTTTTTGACAATGTTGTATAGGATATGGTTTCCTGATTTATTTTTGTTCAAGTTTTAGATTAAAATATTAAATTAATTCTTTAATGTAACAGGTTGTATTTAAAAGAGGAAATTATATTCGAACTTTATACAATAGCTGTTGAGAAACCATTTTCTGAAGTTAAAACCTGTAAACAATGCTGCATTTTATATACACATTATTAATTATTAATTGTGAATCTGCAAACAAATGGAAACCTTAAAGTTTCTTTGTAGTGAGATTTTTTTTCCCCTGCACTTCGAAGCTCTTTTGGAATGACTTTTTCTGGTAATGTAAAAAGGGAAGATAGTTATTTAAATAGTTTCATGATCCCAAAAGGTATCACAGCCAATTAAATATGTTTGGTTACTTTATAGTTGTATGGTTTATTTCTGCTCGTTGGTTTTAATTGCATGGAGATATCATTTGAAAATGTATAACGAATTGTTTGTAGTTATGTGCTGTATTTTGTTTAAACAATTCTTTATAAAATATTGTTTCCTCTGAAAAAGATGAAATACATAATTAGATGGCAAGTTGGAAAGTTAGGGTAAACATTGGAAGATATTGCTTTACAATTACTTGAAAGTTGACTGAAGATAGGTTGAATGCCTACCATTAAATATTGATTTGTATCAATACATTAATGTGGACTCTGAGCTCACCAAAGGATCCTTTTTTTGATGGCTGCATATGCGACAGGATGCTGATTGTTTTTTTTGGGGGGGTTGTCTGTGTGTAATTGCTGTTTCCAATTGTATTTTGGTCTGAAGTAATTCTTGCAAGCGTATGTGATTTACGTATGGCTGAATAATGGCAATAGGATACAATTTGTTGTTACCCGTAAACAAAATATCAATCTGGACTGACATTTCAGTACATTCGCATAGACTTTGTCAAATTTATGATTCTTTAAAAAAATTACAATTTCTGTTGAGAGATTAAACGTTAGGATTTAGGATTTAAATAAAGTTGTTGGGGATTGGGCATCGGCATATATAAGTAGAAACAACGCCTTGGGTACATAAAAGAGTGTTCGATCACATTACAGATTGTAGCTGACCAGAAAATATCAGTTTAGTTTAGTTCAGTTTATTGTCCCATGCACCGAGGTACAGTGAAAAGCTTTTGTTGTGTGTTATCCAGTCAGCGGAAAGACAATACAGGATTACAATTGAGCCATTTAGTGTATAGATACATTATAAGGGAATAACGTTTAGTGCAAGGTAAAGCTAGCAAAGTCCTATCAAGGAATAATATCACGAGAAATGCCAAGACAACTTATTGTTTCTAATATACGTGCATAAGTGAGCAAACTGAATAAGATAGGTGAGCTGCAAATCCAAATAGTTATGTGGGAATATCATGTTGTGGCAGTAACAGAAATGTAGCTTAAATATGGTGAGGACTGGGTACTCTGTGTCCTTGGATGCAAAGTGTTCAGAAAAGATAAGGAAAGAAAATAATGGTGAGGCAATTATTAATGGTGAGGCAATGGTGACCAGGGAGATTTTGTCCTGTTGGGGAGGATGTCCATCTGGTTAGGAATGGGAGGGAAAGTAGTGTGAAATGCTACTAGGTTTGTTCTGTAAGTCACCTAATTGGTGGATGAATAAGAAGCAAATCTCCAGGGAAATTGCACATGCAATTTGGTGCAGACTTTGAAAAATAAAATTTTGTTCAACTAACGTGATTACATTTCTGAAAAGTTTGTAGAAAATAGTGGTATGGCAATAAACTACTTATTCTATTTTTCTTTTACATTAGTAAAGTAAGAGAATGCAAAGTCTGGGATAAGTTGTTTTGGAACAGATATAATAGAAAATTGGAGTATATGGCAGTGGAAAGTAGTACTATGTGTATTCCATAAGAATTAAAGTTGGGACTGTAGTTTGTAATTTATGCTTGTAGTTTGGAGTCTGGATTAAAAAGTATAATTTCTAAAATTGCAATTTGCTAAATTCTAAAATTGGTCTCGGACGGGAGAGAAGAATAATGAAGACACTTGCAAGGCTATGGGAATAGAGTGGAAGAATGGAAAAGCTGATTGGTGATGACATGGACCCAAGAGGCTGAATGACCGACCATCTGTTCTGTAATGTTTTGACA
Organism: Rhinoraja longicauda; assembly: GCF_053455715.1. Classification (NCBI taxonomy): domain Eukaryota; kingdom Metazoa; phylum Chordata; class Chondrichthyes; order Rajiformes; family Arhynchobatidae; genus Rhinoraja; species Rhinoraja longicauda. The sequence goes on from NC_135973.1 coordinate 11,818,038, forward strand.
TAGTTGTTGTAATGTGGAAACAGCGTTTTACCCAGCTAGGCTGATGGTGTTTAACCTCCATGCCAGTAAATTGGTTATTCACATTCATTTGCGCTATTCCCATGTCTCTTGATCCTGCCCCCTTCTCCTGAGCCCGCACATGCATGTGTGCATTGCATACCTCTTCAGTCACTTATCCATTCTCGCTTTGACAGATTTTGCCATGTATCTCAATCCTGGCATTCCACATTGCCATGTCTTTGAAGTTCATAATGCTTGTTGAACTAAATAGATTGCATCAGTGGGCCTTCTTTTTGAAAAAGAAAGATAATCTAAACATTGCAATAGTCTGTTTTACTGAGAAGCTGGGGTCTTTTCAACATAATTTGGCCTTCTATTTCTATTACATAATTTGCCTCACTAATTTTACTCCCCCCCCCCCATATTAGTATCATTGTTTGTAGGTTGTGGGTAATTTTCACCATTTGGGTCCCAGATTCTGCTGTTTTCTCAGCTTTTCCTGTTAATAGCTGTTTCCATATGAATTGACTTCCAGAGGGATTGAAAGATTTGATTATTGACAAGTTGTTCCCCTCAGAGGACATGGGGATCATTGATATTGGAAGCATCCAGTTTTACTTTTAGCTCTGTCAATAATCGCTGGATGTTCCACGACCACAGACTTCAATTGTGCATGTGTTCCTATTGTTCGACCGCAGACTGTTAATGTATATTCTAAACAATGTAGATATCAGTAATGTAATTTCAAATTGGGTGGTAGCCAATATTGAGGAGGGCTGCAACAAACTACTGGAGGATATTGATAAACTTGCAGAATAAACGAATAATAGTACAATGTGTCAAACTGAGCACATATAATGTTAGGGGAAAATTATCACTTGGAAGATGTGATACTAGGTGGAGTGATACTGCAGGTGGTGTAGGTGATACCAGCAGAACAACAAAGGGATGACATTACGAATAAACCCATTACCGGAATGTGCCGCAGGTTGATAAGGCTGTTTTACTTTAACAATCATGCGCTCTGTTCACCATAAACAAGGGTATGGAAAAACCAGAAAAGGTGCAGCAAGGGTTTACAAGCATGATATTAGAAATATGAAAATGTGCATGCTCGGTTAGGAAAATCAGTCTTGGTCCATCTTCATTTACCACAAGAGGTGACCTATTAGACATGTGCAGAATAAAGGTTTGATAGGGTTGATGTGGAGAAGCCATGAATGTATGATGGTTCCCTAGAAATTCAGTAGGGAATTTGGAAGATACTTTATCTAAAGAGTGGTGTAAATGCGGATCTTGCGAGTATAATGGGTGGTTAAAACGAATGATAAGAGGCACCTGGAGAAGTACGAGAAAGAAGGAGATAGAGGGTTTTGCTGATATAGTTGGGTGAAGAAAGCGGGGAGGTTTAGGTGTAGCTAAAGTATTGTTGTACAATATTGTTGTCCATGCTTCCAGGGATGACTCCTATCCTGCTGAGTTACTCCAGCATTTGTGTCTATCTTTGGATTAACCAGTATCTGCAGTTCCTTGTTATCACTGTTCATATCCTGTTCAGCTTCTCTTTATCCAAGAAAATTTGGATTGGCATGATTTTCGAATGACATGATTTCCAAAGCATTGATATATTTTGGCATTTGTATTTGCATAGCTGTCTTATTATATCTGGAATAAGTACAAATGCAAAATATTTCAATTCTTTAACATCATTGAAGGCTGGTTTGGAAGGTGAGATAACATGGCATAGTGATAAACATAGAAAATAGGAGCAGGAGTAGGCCATTCGGCCTTCAAGCCAGCCCAGCCATTCAATATGATCATGGCTGATCATCCAAAATCAGTGCCCCGTTCCTGCTTTCTCCCCATATCCCTTGATTCCTTTAGCCCGTAAAGCTATATCTAACTCTTGAAAACATCCAGTGAATTGGGAGGGGAGGATGGACTGGAGGGGGAGGAGGAAGGGTGGGAGGGAGGGGGGAGTGGGGGAGGACAGGTTTGGGCCCAAACTCTCATCTTGTATATTTGTCTGTTTGTTTGTTCGAACCCGAAATACAGCCAAAACGATACATGATAGCGCAACAATTTTAGGCCCACCTTACTCACCGTTGGCCTGCGGTTCAAATGGTTGAAATATTTTTTAAGTTATTCACTTTTTAAACTTTGATAAATCTCTTTTCCACTTGGCCTGCCCATCAGCTGCGCCTGCACAGTAAAACCTCAATGTTCGACGTCACAATGGGAACCCAACTTGTCCACGCCTGTGCAGTTGGGGCCCGTTGGTCTAATACTTATGTAAGATGGCCGCCGGATCTGCGCGCTGGTTGTCCGCTGGGGCTTCTTCCCGCTCAAAGCAGTCGCCGTCGAGCTGCCGCTGCAGGAGAGGTTTGCACCCAATGGGTCGCTCTGGACGCCGCAATGGCGGCCCGGGGCTTGGGTGAATGGCTCCCTCTCCCCTTTCGCAGGCATGTGAATTTTCCGTGTTTCCGCAGATTTCCACGTTTTTAAAATCCATTTTCCGCGCTTTTTGCATGATTTCCGCGTTCTTCAACAGAAAAATCGGATCGAAAATAAAAGAAAATAAACGATGTATAGACTTGTAATGAACACTAGTATTCCGCTAGAGGTTGCTAGGGGTTCCGCGAGAAATCCCCCGCGCCCTGGAAGTCTCCCTGAAAATGTGGCACCTAGGCTGGGCAAGGCAGCCAATCTCAACCTCATCGGGACTTCCACAGCCAATCGGTGGGTTGAATCTGCAACCTGCGGCCGGGGCTCTGGAACTCCAGCCCAGCTGGAGCCAGCACATCTATCCACATAGCCGAATTCCTTAGCAGGCTGGATAACCCAACAAAGCTCTGGAACCAAGAGTGCCAGAAAATCAGTGGTGGGACTGTAATGAGTAAATATTAAATTTAAGTGCAAGTTTATATAACTAAATTAATAATGACGGGCTTAAAATATAAAACAGCAGAAAAGCCAATTTCCACCTTTTTGGGCTGATTATCAATTAATGTGCGAAAAAACTTCAAAATGTTATTAGTATACAGTGACATATTCACATTATTTTATAATGTCCATTTTTACTTTGAAATGCACTAAAAGGGGCTTAAAATTGGTAATTTTGTGTGTAATTTTCTTTTTAAATTCAAAAATTTTGACCCCCGCTGTACGCCTCGCGCAAGCACGCGGCTCTTTTCCTCTTTTTTTCAACCTCACTCACATGCCTGCTTCCGCTCCCCCCTCACCCACCCCCAGCCCCGGGCGGCAACGTGTTCGTGGATCGTCAGTTGGGGGAGGGTTGCCGGGCCCGCAGGAGAGGTTTTGGATGGAGGGTTGCCGGGCCTGCAAGAGAGGTTTGGACCCAACGGGGTTTGCCGGGCCCGCAGGAGAGGTTTGGACCCAATGTGTCCATGCCCATCTAATAGTTCCTTAAATTTGTTGATACAAACAAGGTGGTGAAGAAGCCATATTCATCAGCTCGGGTATTGAGTGCAAGAGTTGGTACATTGTGTCACAATTGTACAATACTTTGGTGAGAGTGCACTTGGAATATTGTGTACAGCTCTGGTCACTATCATTTAGGAAGGATGTCATTAAGCTTGAGAGGATGCAGAACATATTCTCAAGGATATGACTGACTGAAGGGCTAAAGAAATAAGGAGAGACCCTGGCTAGGCTGGAATTTTTCCCTGAAGCGACGGAGGCGGAGGGGTGTCCTTTGAGGTTTATAAAATCATGACGGGCATGATCTGTCTTTTATCAGGATAGAAGAGTATAAAACTAGAGCACATAGGTTTAAAAGGGAGAAAACATTAAAAGGGGGGGGGCAACTTTTTTCACACAGAGGGCAATAGGTATCTGGGACAAGCTGCCAGAGAAAGCAGTGAGGCTGGGTACAATTACGATGTTTAAAAGACATATATGTGGGTCATGGATAGGGAAGGATTAGAGGGATATGGGCCAAATGCAAGAAATATGTCCGAGTACCGGAAGTCGCCTCTGTTGCCTTGGATGAGTTGGGCTGAAGGGGGACTTTCCATGCTGCATAACTCTGACACTTATTTAAAACACAAATTATGTATTAAAAATAGACAGTGGTGGCCTTGATTACTCCATATTTAAAACCTTTAGTTTGATGTGGAATAATGAAGTTCTTTCCTGGATAGGAAAAAATGATATAAAATACTTAGAAGTTACAATTAAGAGCCAAATCTTATTATGGTTGACAATCACAAAGGGAACCTCTGAAGTTCAGTTGTTACAATGAAAGTAAATTGGAATTGGACCCTTTGAAAATTCAGGACTTGTTTCATAAATGTTGTATCTGTCACTTGGCTTCATCTCTTGATCATGTGGAGCTCTGTGAGGGGAGGCTGTCTTGCTGGAAATACCCAGCTTTGGCAAATTGTTTGCCCGGTCCTATGTCATTTGGATGGTGTATATTGTCAAGCAAAAGAGGGAGGTTAAGTTACAATGTTTTATTTATTACATCATTCTTAAAAGTCTAACCATTAATAATAATAATCATTTTGTTACATTTTAAATATTTATTAAAATATTTACATGCATTTTTAATGTCTCTGTCTACACAATTTTGATAGGAAGCAAAGCAGTTTTGTTTTTAGGTCTTTTTGGATCTTTTACATTCAATCGTGTATCCCTGGCCTCTTTCTTTCCTATTTGAAATAGTCTACAGTACTTCTATAAATCTTTTCATAACTTTACACAGTACAAAGAAATGAAGCATTTATTTTGTATAGTATCAACAAAGGTTTTCCTTTGAAACCAAATAGTAAGTGATCTTTAACAACTGCTTAGAAATGTAGGAGAGGCTATTCTGTTCCATTGTGTTAATAGACCCCATTGCCCACCCAAAACTGTTGTCAGTATATCTTTACATTTTCAATTGGCCAGGCATTCATGCCATTTTGGGACAAAAAAAACAACACATTTTCACCACATTGTGGGATAATTTGCTTCCTAACTCTATGGCTTAGCTTTCATATTATGATGATGTTTCTTATGTTTTGCGTAAATTATTTTTTTCTGTCTAATCCATCAAACACGTAAATCATAACAGTTACATGGCCTTGGGATGCTTTATGTTTGAGGTAAAGATATCATTTTTTGTATAATCAGGCTTCAATTGATTCCTTTAAATGATAAAATAAATATGGCAAATCTGTGCCATGCTGTCTCAAATGCTTGGTGCCAAAAATTGAATATATATTCTGTTTAAATTACATAATTTGTATTTTTAATTGTCTGTGAATCATAGGTTTGGTTATTTCACTTGTTTGATACCAGCCTGGGTAGAAGTCAATAAAATGAAATAATCTGAGGACTTGAGTATCCTTGAGGACAGAGGTCATCAGGCTAGGTATTGTTATATTTTTGATTAACTGCACAACATGGATAAATTGTGCTTCATTTTGACGTGCAATTGATTCGGATAGACTGCACTTGTCAAGATTTCACACTGGCCAGGGTGAGTGAGTGGTGCCATTTGAGCTTGTCCCAGCTGTGAGCCAGCTGTACAATTGAAGGAAATGTATATAATTGCCAAAAATGAAACTAGTTATAATTAACATATTTAGTCTGAAATTCTGTTAGCAAATACACACATGAAATTCCTTTGGAAAAGAATGGTGACGCTATATTCAATCTCTAGGCATGTATCTTGCACTTTGAATGGTTGTAAGGTTAAAATATAATACATTTTCATATCCATTTCAAGACGATCTGAAGCATTTTACAGCCCAAAGAAATGTAAGCACTGTTGTAACATAGGAATCATAGGAGTCACTATTCAGCAAGTTTTCTTTAAACGCTACATAATAAACATAAGTCATAAGTACACTTCTGATTCTTCTCGATGTACTCCTTTCCAAATTATTTTATTTTATTAAAGTTTGTAGATCTTCACATTAAAATTACCCAATATTGATAGTTCTGTAAAGATGCAATGTATAATCAATTGATGTAATGAGAATTAATAACAACTGCTCAAACAATTATGGAAATAATTAGATATTCAAAGAACTGCAGATGCTGGAATCTTGAGTAAAGCATAATGTGCTGGAGCAACCCAGCAGCTGCTTGACCCCATGAGTTGCTCCAGCACTTTGTGTTTAACTATGGAAAATAATTTATTTGAGTTAAGGGGGAAAAAATAACTGGACTATTGAGAAAAAAGTTGTGAAACGTCTCTGAGCTCAATGGCCTTATTTCATGCTCTAGCAACTTAATATTTTTAATATTAATAATAAGAAGGGTCTCAACCCGAAATGTCACCGATTCCTTCTCTCCCGAGATGCTGCCTGACCCGCTGAGTTACTCCAGCATTTTGTGATACCTTCGATTTATACCAGGATCTGCAGTTATTTTCCTCCATATATTTTTAATAGATCACTCAAAACCTTCTAAACTTGAGTGAATGCGAATTGAGTCTACGTTAAAGAACAAGATTTAATTCTTTAAGTCCTGTTGTCTGGAAAATCTGCACAATACACCTTCTGAACGTGTACGTCAGTCCAGGACCCCTTTACCAAAATTGAATGCCGTGTTTCTTGGGTATTTTTCAGTTACGTTTTTCTTTGAGATCCTTTGAGATAATGGGCCAAATTGCATTAATCTTTTTACTTGAGTGTTGCATCTGTACAGTTGCTTTTGGCAATTCTGCAAAATATTTTAAGCTTTAGAATTTGAGTTAATGCGCAAGGTTTTCTAAATGAAAATTGGCGCAAAAGTAGCTATTTGACGCCTTGCATTTGTTCTGCATGTTGACATTAATTTTTTACCTACATTAACCCCATGTTCCCAGATAGTTTTAATACCCCAAAATCCACCAATCTCTGAAATAGCTGTATTAAAGTTGTGCAAGAGATTTTCACCTCAACTTCAAATTAGAAGAAATCATAAATGTTGAGTAAATGTAGAACAATAATCTTTTGATATCAAACATGATAAATCACAGAGGCATCAATTTGCAAGCCTCACTGATACATGGTAATTTGTTTTGTTTACTTACTCCAAAAGTTAATGTTTGTGTGCAGTTGTTAATTCTTGATTGGGGCAAGCATATAAAGTTTTACCCCAAATTGTTCAGCTTTAAATGTAATAAGTAGTATTAAGCATATTTTAGGTAAAGTTCATTAATTAATTTTAAAATATGTTTGTAAATACAGCAGTAAGTGCAATAGAGTATATAATATAAATATTGCAAGCTTTCACTTTAATACACCCTTTTTTTGCTCATGTGACTGATCGCCATAACCTTTTACAGGCCTCAGTGTAGCGTGGCATTTGTCCAGATTTTTGTTCTGTTTCTTGCCGAGAACAGCACTACAATTACAAAATGCCATTTTTCCTTAATGTTTGACAATATTTATGTTAGTGTGAATTTTTAAATTTTGAATCAGGGCTTAAATTTCAAATTATGGTTTAAAGTTCAACTTATTATCAGGGTTCATATTTGGTAGTGTTTTAAAACCATTTGAAATTTAACTAAGTTGTTAAATTGCGAAAAAGGACAGTGTTGGCATAACTCAGCGAGTCACAAAGCATCTCTGGAGAACATGGATAGTTGACATTTCAGGTTGGGAATCTTTGTCTTCCACGTTCTCAAGAGATGCTGCCAGACCACTGCGTTACTCCAGCACTTTATCTTTTTTTTAATGTAAACCAGCATCTGCAGTTCCTTGTTTCTGCTTATTAAATTGGGATAGAACATAACGGTTGTGGTTTGTTCTGCAAGTGAGAATGCAAAAATAAAATGTGCTTTGCCATTTTAATTGTCCTGTAATATTTCATCGAGGATGGATACTCGAGATATCAATAGATTCATCTCAAATATGATTAATATTCATCTATCTATACTAGTTTTCACAACCTAACTTCAAAATCAGGGGACACAAGAGTGCAGGTGCTGGAATCTGGAACAAAAAAAGGCTGCTGGAGGAATCCGGCGAGTCAGGTGGCATCTGTGGAGGGAATGGGCGGTCAATGTTTTGAGATGAGGCCCTTCATCCTGACTGGAAGACTAGAGGGAAATCACCAGGTAAAGAGTGAAAAGGGGCAAGAGCTGACAAATGATTGGTGAATCCTGATAAGGAAGAGCTTATGGCAAATGGATTGATGAGGGGGAGAGAAGGTAGAAATAGTGACAGGTTGGGTGATGATAAGTGGAGACAAAAAGGCCTGCAGAAGTGTGGACAACAGGAGATGTGGGTGAGGGCTCCATCACAGTGGGTGGGAAACCACATTTCTTGAAAAAAAAAATGTTGGATGTCCTGGTGTGGAAAGTTTCATCTCGAGAACAGATGCAGTAGAAACAGAGAAACTGAGGGAATGGGATAGTGTTCTTTCAAGTGACAAGGTAAAGTGAGATGTAGTCTAGGTAGCTGTAGAAGTCAGTGTTTTTTAATAATTGTCAGTGAAAATGAAAACAGAAACATTTACGAAGGGAAGTGAGATGTTAGAAATAGTCCAAGTAAATCTCAGGCCAGGGTATTTGTGAGGATCATAGTTGCTGAAAATGATGAGTTCCACGTATACTGGAGGCAGCACCAATATAGTTGTAGACCTGTGGAGAAAGAATTGGGATCCAATGTCAATGTAGGCTAGGAACAAAGATTGCTTCACATAGCCAGTGAAAAAGCAGATATAGTTCGGACGTGACCCACTTCCCCTCCGACCTTTTCTCTCTCCTGATCTACCGAGGTGCTCTTGCACACCCCCTTCATTTAAATATTCACACCTCCCCCCACCTTCTAAACCTGCCCATCACCCACTTGCACCTCCCACTAAGTTTCCTGTCCCCTCCCCCTACTATTCCCATCCATCCATCAACCCTCCCTATTTGGTTCCACGCTTCCTTTCTTATCAAGCTCCACTTATCACCTCAAAGTCTCCGTCGTCGTCTTCCCCCCTTCTCCACCACTACCTGACTCCATCTGCCAATCAACCCCTCCTCACCCAGATCCACGTATAGCTTGCCAGCTCTTACCCCAATCCTCCCTTTCACCTCCTAATACTGGTTTTCTCCCCTCTACTCTTTTGTTCCAGATAAAAAGTCTGGATACAAAACATGACCATGGATCAAATCTATGGTCACTTTGTTTAGTTAAGTTGAGCTTTGCAATACTAGCCGTGGAAGGGTAAATCAGTTGTGTGCACTCCATGCAAGAGTTTTGCAGTACAGAAACGGGCCATTCGGCCTAATTCATGCCGACCAAGATGCCCTTTCGAAACTAGTCTCATTTGCTCTATACCTTCAATCTCCAAATGCTTTATTGCATGCAACTGAGTTTTCAGATTTGTGGTGAATTATCATTTAATTCACAGCCATTATGTTTATTACCAACACCAAAACATACTTTTACTTAAACAATTTTAATGGACTCAGAGACCCATTTATTAAAAAAAAGTAACTTGCATATTTGACTTGGAATTTGAACAGCAGCAGCCAATCCCAATGTCTCTGTCTGGTATGTCAATTGAAGATATACTGAAAATAGTATATTTGGCTGCTTTAACACGAATTCCCTACGAAAAAAAATGATGTGCATGTCATGTAGACTCTAGCAAGAAGGTATTTTGACTGCTTGTATAAATATTTTTAAAATAAAGTGTATTTGCATTTTGAGCTGTAAACAGTTTTTAATATAAATTCTAGGTAATTGAAGAAAAATACAAAGATGGTTTCTTTAAATACTTGAACTTGGTGCAGAATAAATTGACCCTGATAATGTAAGCAAGCTTAAAATTTACTGCTGGTGAGCAAATCAAGATGTACATTTATGCCTGCCCTGCTTTAGGAGATTAATGTCAAGCCTCTGTGCATCACTCTACTGGGTTAATGTGCTTTCCAATTTCATAGTTGTGGAGGGTGACAATATAAGAAACGGAGACTACTAAAGATGTCTTTCCCCATTTTTATTTGCTTGTCATCTCATAGACTCACAGTGTAGTAGAGACACATAGCTTCATTCTGTATAGTTTCAATTTAACAGCAATGCAGTACCTGGAATCAGTATTCAAACAGACTTTGTTTGTACAGTATTCTTATGATTGCACATTGCATTAAAACTGTTTTATGCGCTCAGCTTAATTCTAGGTACTGATGATTGAGGAAAAAAATGATTTCCACCGCAGCTGACTGAAACTGATCTCATGCTTTTTATTTATGCAATTGACTTGAGATCTAAACACTAACAGTAAGTTGTACAAAATTGCATAAAAGTTGTTTTAGGCAATGAGTCTGGATAAACAGAAAAAATATCTAGCTGTAACTTGTAAATCATGAGGTTGTATTAATGCTCTGAACTTGCAACACTCCCCTGCACTCCAATTTGTTTCCAAATAGGAAGTAGAGAACAAAACTGGTTTTGTTTCTTTTAACAGATCATTTATTGTATTGTTTAAAGGTTATCACCACTACCATGAAGTAATTACATCAGTAGGATTTCAGATTCCTATTTGAAATTGATATATTAAAGAGATTGTTGTTTGAAATATGTAATATGCAGCAAATTATGAATGCTGATTTTTCCATATAAGCAGCTTGTTTGATTTTGGAGTGTGGGAGATCAATGCCCTTAGTGTGATTACTGGTGGCTCTGTGTGGTGATGTTAGTTTATAATTTGTAGTGTTGAAAGGAAAAAGCTGATTATAATGTAACTGGCTTAAATTTGAATGCTTTAAATCTTTTTTTTAAGCTATGTTAAAATGCAACTATTCCCACAATTGCATAATTTAAAATGGGAAGTATTTTAGCATCCACTGCTGAATAAATTAAGATGGGAATTCTGGGAAACAGTGGCAGTCAAGTTACACTTTTGGAAGTGTAAAAATACTGTTAAGAACCACTAAAATATAGTACTGCAGAATAAAGGTAGGGATTTCTAATTTTGTTGGATTTGTGAGATGTTTAGCAAGCAGTTCAGATGTGAAAATTAGAATGACAAGGCATAGTAAGATGTGAATTTCTAGATTTTAAACCAGCCACAATGAAGGGAAGGGAATATAGTTGATGTTCCCTGTACACCTCTCCATATGTATTTAGGTGGTATAACTCTGATCTGGGAAATGCCACAAAAGGAATAAAATTCTGAAATGAAAAATTGAATGCCAGAAGCCAAGGGCATATAAGTTGCATGATGCACATCTTCGATTCATCTGAAAAATTTATGTGAAAGATGGGGATGAAAGAAGTGTGTTAGGGAATGAACATAAGCGTGAGCAAAGAGTCTTGTATTGGCAAAGGAACTAATGTTGTTATCCTTCTTTCAATTAAAGGAGACGTAGCAAGGAAGTGAGGAGAGATGAAAGCAATTCAAAATATACGAGAAAGAAAAGAAGAAATCACAGAAAGGTATACAGTGAAAGATGCAATCAGGTAGTGTAGTTTTGAGCCTGATGGTTATAACGGTTGCTTTTACCACAGCCATTATTCCACATAGTTCTTAATCTCCAAACTGTTGAAACAATGGCTGGAGTAACTGCAGAAAGAAAAAATAACTATGTCAGCATAAGTAAATATGAAATGTAGCTGCAAAGAGTTCAACTATGCAGGTACAGTCAAACGACTGGTCAGTGAGGAACAACACCGAGTATAGCAAGAGGGTTTTATTTTCTCTTGGTTGTTGGTGGATGATCCAGGCCATTGTAACAAATTACTTGGTGTCCTAATAACAATGTGAAAGTGTTTTATGATCTGGTGTCTTATTATGTATATCAGGCTGATGGTTGTAATTTTATATTTTATCATTTTATATCAGTTTCTTCAGAAGCTATATGTTAAATAATTTGGAGAGAACATGTAAGAAATACAAAGGTTTATATTTTGGTAGAATTTATTTTCTCCCCCCCCCCCCCCTCATTCTAATCAAGAATTTTAAGGTGAAGGTAGACACAATGTGTTGGAGTAACTCAGCAGGTCAGACAGCATCTCTGGAGAAAAGGAATGGGTGCCGTTTCGGGTTGCTACCCTTCTTCAGACTGAAAGTAGAGGGTAGGGAAGTAGAGGTAGGAAAAGGCCAGAAGAATTTGGGGCCAGCCACAGATGACCAAGGAAGGGTGGAGCCCATAATGGCCCATTGTTGGCTGAGGAAGAGGTGATAAGCAAGGGATGCAAGAATGTGAACAGTGGAACTAATAGGGTGACTATGGTGGGTGGGGGAGGGGTAGTGGGACTGCTTAAAGTTAGAGAAATCAATGTTTATACTGCAGGGTTGTAAGCTGCCTAAGCAAAATATACGGTGCTGTTCCTCCAATTTGGGTGTGGCCCCACTCTGACAGCGGAAGAGGCCCAGGACAGAACGGTCAGTATGGGAAGGGAAGTTAAAATGTTTGACAACCGGGAGATCGCCTAGGCCAAGGAGGACAGAGCGTAAGTGTTCAGCGAAATGATTGCCCAGTCTGCTCATAGTCTCGCCGATATATAGAAGCCCACACTAAGAAAACTGATACAGTAGATTAGATTGGAGGAGGTGCAAGTGATCCTCTGCCTCGCTTTAAAGGACTGTCAGGGTCCTTGGGTGAAATTGTGGGAGGTATAAGGACAGGTGTTGCATCTCCTGTGGTTGCAGGGCAAGGTTCCAGGGAGGGGGCGGTTTGGTTGGGAAGGGATAAGTGAACCAGGGAAGCAGGAAAGGGTGGAGATGGGAATATATGACAAGTGGTGGGATCCTGTTGGAGGTGGCAATAATGTTGGAGGATTTTAAGGTATTTGGTGTCAAAATTGATTTTTTTGCCCCATTGCAACTTTCAGTATAAAATAACCTGATGTAAAACTGAAAGCTACATTTTTAAATGTAAAATGTTATAAAACATAACCCAACAACAAAATGAAATATTTAAATTCAAACTTTCCTTTTAGATCTGGACCAATGTATTGCATGACTTCATCATCAATATATTTGAACTCGTATCTTGTTAATAAACATATAAACATAGCACAAAAAGTAAGGAAATTTGTGTTTGGTAGATTATTTCTTTGTTGTAACAATGCTTCTTGGCAATAAACCTTATACTGTTGGAAAGCCTGTTTATTTCCCTTTTAAATGGTGCCACATTTGTAAGGAACATGCATTTGTGGGATGAGCAGCAGAGCTGAGTATGTGGGTTGCGCCCATGAAAAATCTGCCAAATCTTCTCTGCCAATGCCAAACAGCTTATTCTGCCATTGAGTCTTGTTCGGTGTTTGGTGGATTGGATGATTGAAGTCTGAAGAAACAAGACATATTGGCAATTTAACAATTTATTCATTTAATAAACAGGAGCCTCAGTAGTGTGTGGAAGAACCATACACAGCCACAACAGCCTGGCACCTCCTCCTCATGCTGGTCACCAGCCTGGTCACACACTGTTGTGGGATGGCATCCCATTCTTCAACCAGCATTTGTCGCAAGTCAGCCAACGTGGTTGTGTTGGTCACTGGCACGAACAGCACGCCCAAGCTGATCCCACAAGTGTTCAATGGGGTTGAGGTCAGGACTGCTGGCAGGCCATTCCATCCTTTCCACTCTCAAATTCTGGAGGTATTCTCTGAGAAACCCTGCTCTGTGGGGGCGAGCATTGTCATCTTGGAGGATAGAGTTCGGTCCCAGACTGTGGAGATATGGGATTGCTACTGGTTGCAGAATCTCATCTCGATATCTCTCTGCATTGAGATTGCCTCCAATGATGACAAGCCTAGTTTTTCCAGTGAGGGACATGCCGCCCCACACCATCACACTGCCTCCACCAAAAGATGTTACTCTATCGGTGCAGCAATCAGCATAGCGTTCTCCGCGTCTTCTCCACACTTTGACCCTATGATCCAACTGCCGTAGGCAGAATCTGGACTCATCGCTGAACATAACGTTCCTCCACATGTTCAGGTTCCAGTGCACGTGTTGCCGACACCAGCGCAAACGGGCCTGACGGTGAAGGGCAGTCATGGCAGGCCTCCTGGCAGCCCTATGAGACCGGAGATCGGCTGCGTGCAGTCTGTTCCGAATTGTCTGGGCAGAGAGCCGTCGGCCATATCGTCCTGCAAACCTTGACTGCAAATCTGTAGAAGACAGCCTACGGTTCCTAAGTGCTGACAGGGTGAGGAAACGGTCTTCTTCGGGTGTCGTCTTCTTGGGACGCCCACTTCGCGGCCTGTCTCTGACATCCCCCGTTATATGGAACTTGGCCTTCACTTTGGAGATGGTACTAGGGCTCACTCCAAATAATGCCGCAACTTGGTTTTGCGGAACACCAGCTTGAAGTTGCCCTATCGCACGGGCCCTATCCAGATCAGTCAAACGTGGCATGCCGATTCTTGGAGCAGACACCTACTGACCACTGTAGCAGGGCCCATGCTCACAGATGCTGCCAATCAGGTGCCAATCAGGCACCTGATTGTCAGCACCTGGGGGTACCAGAAGCTCAAAACAAGAGTCAATAACAACAGCAGAATAAGCTGTTTGGCATTGGCAGAGAAGATTTGGCAAATTTTTCATGGGCGCAACCCATATACTCAGCTCTGCTGCTCATCCCACAAATGCATGTTCCTTACAAATGTGGCACCATTTAAAAGGGAAATAAACAGGCTTTCCAACGGTATAAGATTTATTGCCAAGAAGCATTGTTACAACAAAGAAATAATCTACCAAACACAAATTTCCTTACTTTTTGTGCTATGTTTAGTTTAAAGTTTCAAGTTCCTGTATATTTTTGTAGGAGAATAAGAAGAAAACAGGATTTTTAAAGAATGCAATTATGTGTCGAGATTGAATGTTTTCCTTTATGGTATGAGACACAATTATTTTAACAACAGGATGCATTATTTTTCTTAGAGACAACTAGGAACTGCAGTTGTGTAGAAAGGAACTGCAGATGTTGTTATTTACTGAAAATAGACACAAAACTTAGTAACTCAGCATGTCAGGGAGAATCTTTGGAGAAAAAGGATGGGTGGTGTTTTGGGTCGGGACCGCTCTTCAGACTGAAAGTAGAGGGGAGGAAACTGGAAGTAGGAAAAGGCCAGAACAAAGCAGGACTGGCCACAGATAACCAAGGAAGGGTGGAGCGGAAAATGGCCCATTGTTTTGCAACTGGGAGATCACGTAGGCCAAGGTGGGCTGATCGTGAGTGTTCAGCAAAACGATTGCCCAGTCTGCGCTTGGATTCTCGGATATATAGGAGCCCACACCAAGAACAACGGATGCAGTAAATGAGGCGGAGGAGGTACAAATGAACCTCTGCCTCACCTGAAATGACTGTTGGGGATCCTGGATAGAATTGAGGGAGGAGGTATAACAAACTGCAGTTGCTGGTTTACAAAACAGACAAAAGTACTGGAATAACACAACGGGTCAGGCAGCATCTCTGGAGAACATGAATAGGTGACGCTTTGTGTTGGGGGCTTTCGTCATATTCTGAAGAAGGATCCTGACCTGAAACTTCACCTATCCATGTTCTCCAGAGATGCTGCCAGACCCACCGAGTTACTCCAGCGCTTTGTGCCTTGCTTTATTTTTCTTTACTGTTTAAAAAATCCAAGGAACTTTACTAAATGGAAATGGAATGAAGAAATAGATGTTGAAACAAAACCCCAACCACTGTGGACTTCAGCCACCATGTGTTCTTTGATGGACTTTTCTGCTAATGAGCCATTATTTGCCAGGAAGTACTTAATCGAGTAATTAAAGGTAGGAACATTTTGTTGATTTTTTTAAAAAAGTGTTGGTCACAATACTTCAAAAAGCGGCAGATTTTTGCTTTTCTACTTTATTCTCTTTTGTGTTGGGGGGGAGATGGCAGTGTGATGTTTAACAGTCCAACTAAGCCATGTGGAATTTTGTGATTCATTAGGGGGGTGTATAGTAAGGAGATTATGAAAAGGTAATCCCAGAATAATAAATCTCTAGACATATCACCATAGGCACATGTAAAATAAAATAAATATGACTGGGTGGTAAGGAGTTGGGGAGGAAGGGAGGGATGGGGATGGGGGTAGTGGAAGATTGGTTAATGAAATTTTAAATGAGAAGTTTCCCACACCTTTAACAAGAAGAAAGATGTTGCCATGAGTGCAGTGACAAATGGTGGAGCTGAGGCTAAAAATCCATGAAGATGAGATGGTAGAAAGGTCCGTTATT
Organism: Rhinoraja longicauda; assembly: GCF_053455715.1. NCBI lineage: Eukaryota > Metazoa > Chordata > Chondrichthyes > Rajiformes > Arhynchobatidae > Rhinoraja > Rhinoraja longicauda. The sequence continues at coordinate 11,834,169 of NC_135973.1, forward strand.
CTTAAAAGTAAATAAATAGATTGACTCAGCTTATGATATGTGGATGAATTGTATCCAAAATTATACGGCTATTAAGAGTGGACATTGCAAGCTATACTGTTCATAACCTTTCAGTGCTTTTTAAATGAGCTAGATTTTTGAGGTCTGGGTTGATGAGAGCAGAGTATTTGATGATGTTCACATCAATTTTTACAGCATTGGATCAAGTTCCATGCAATATGCTTGTCAGTAAGATTGAAGCCCATGAAATAAATATGGTAATGAAAGCATGTGCAAGAAATTGTTTTAGTGACAGATTCATGGTGAACAGTTATTCAGATTTGATGAAAGTAGATGTTGGTGCTCCTTGGGAAACTGGAGGCATTACAGGAGCACGTGTTTTTGCATACATCGATTTGGATCTTATTTGATTTTTATCTGAAATCTTCAACTATTGTCAATATCTATCTGCCCTAAGCTGAGCTGCATCCATCAAGATCAGGTCTCTGTATCTCCACTCTCTAGAGTTAAGGCAAGATACAGGCAGAGAATAGTTAAGAAGTAGCAGAGCCTTAAACATGGAAGACATTGTTTTTGACATTGTTTGAGTAGTGTTGCCTCAGTCACAATTGGTGCTTGATTTGAGTATCCATCAATGTAAAAGATGGTCATGCCTTTCTTGTCCAGTTTGTATAGGGTTCAGAATTGCAAGAAATATTAGTTCAGATGCAACTTCCATTGGGTCAATGATCATCTTTGAGATGATGCAGCTATTTCATTAGCCTGCATTGTTCCTCACTATCAAATAAGTTGCTCCTGGGTTCATGATTCAAAGTTCATGCAGTGCCACCCAACTTCCACTGAATTGAGTGCAGTGGTTGCAATTGGCAAAGAGGGTATTAAGGCTTCCCTTCTCATATTTGGTGATGACCTCTCCATGTCAATAGCCAGTCCACATCCATTTACTTGAGTACTCCAGTAACAACTTGCATGATCCCATTTAATTCCAAATCCGTTCTTTGGTATGGCAACTGTCCACCCACAAATGAGTATAACAATGCTTGGCCAGAGCAAATAATATTTGTTCCTCCACTATGTGGTTCCCGTAAAATTCTGTGGGAAGTTTTTTGGTCACTGCACCCTTTCTCCGGCATTAACAAATGTTATTTAAAGATGACTGAAGTTTTACTGAGCATATAGTTTACACCATTGGCATTGAATGCCAAATTCCGTATCCAAAGACAATGCTGTACAACTTTGCAAAAATCCTCTGCATTTTATACTGAACAACACAGATATTCCCTCAGCTATTGTAAGGAATGTATCTCCTGCATATAACAGTCCCAAATGGCTTAATGAAAATATTGATAATGTGGGTCAATTCCCATTTTAGCTTAGTTTAGAGATTCAGCATGGAAACAGGCACTTCGGCCCATCGAGTTTGCACTGACCAGTGATTCCCCGCACATTGACACTTTCCACACAAGGGACAATTTACATTTATACCAAGCCTAATTAATCTACAAACCTGTACATCTTTGGAATGTGGGAGGAAACCAGAGATCTTGGAGAAAACCCGCATGGTCACGGGGAGAACTTACATACTCTGTACCGACAGTACCCGTAGTCGGGATTGAACCCGTGTCTCTGGTGCTGTCAGGCAGCAATTCTACTGCTGCGCCACCATGCAGCCTTCTGGAATCCCAAATCTGCTTAATATCAAAAATACTGGTGGACAAGAAATGATGAATGGAGGTGATTGGAGAATGTAATTGGAATCTCTTAATCAGACTTTCCTTCCAATACTCTGAAGAAAATCGATGTGACATTTGCTCTTGCAGGGAAAAAATAACTGCTTAAAACAAGATCTGTCTTGAATTTTTGAAGAATTTTGTTGAGAAGGCTTACCTGATTTGGAAGATTTTCTTAGCCATCCACCAGAGCAAAAGAGTGGAAACAAAAAGGAGGTAGACCAAGGTGAATGGAACTGCAGATGCTGGTTTACAAAAAACCCCCACAAAGTGCAGGAGTAACTTAGCAGATCAGGCAACATCTGTGCAGAACATGGATAGATTCAAGATTCAAGAGATTCAAGATATCTTTATTTGTCATCAAAAAAACAAGTTTTTTGGACGAAATTTAGGCACCCACAGTCCAACAATAAAAGCAATAAAATAAGCAAATTACACAACCCCAACCAACACACAAAAAAAAAAGAAACATCCATCACAGTGAGTCTCCTCCAGTCCCCTCCTCACTGTGATGGAAGGCCAGAATGTCTTTTCCCTTCCCCTGCTGTCCTCTCCCGCGGAAAGGCTGGTGTCGTTGCCACGTTCCAGGCCGCGCCGGACGGTGAAAGGCCCGCGGCGGGCCGACCCAAGCCCCGTGATCTGGGGCGGGCGAACATGCTATCGCTTGCCGCTGTTGCTGCACGTCGCGGCGGTCGTGGCTCCCGACATTGAAGCCCCCGCCGAGCAGAGAAAAATCCCGCGGCCTATTTCAGGCCGCGCCGGACGGTGAAATGTCCGCAGCGGGCCGACCCAAGCCCCGCTATCCGGGGCAGGCGAACACGCTGCCGCTGCCGGAGCTCCTGATGTCAGCATCCACGCGGCCCGAGCCTAAGGCGAGTCGCAGCCGCTCCCGCAGCCTCCGAGGACGGCCGCCTCCGCTGATGGTGAGTCCGGTCGGCTCCGCTGATGGTGAGTCCGGTCCGCGGGCTCTGCGAACCGGAGCCCTGGAGGCCGCCAGCTCCAGGAGTTTGGCCGGTGGTAGGCCGCAGCAGGAACGGAGACCCGACCCAGAAAACAAAGGTCGGGTCTCCGTTCGGAAGGGACAAATTTACAATTTTACACCTCCCCCCACCCCCCCCCCCCCCCCCCCACACACAAACACACACAGTACACAACCACAAAAACACAACATCACATCTACAATTAAGACAAAAAAAACAACAAAACACAAAGACAAACGGACCGCAGGTAAGGCGCAGCTGCTAGGGCAGCGCCGTCATCAATGAAGAGTGTCATTTTGGATGGGGATCCTTCAGTATGATTATGATTGGGGGGGGGGTGTAAAAGCTGGAAGAGAGGAGGGACAGGACAAAGCCTGGTAAGTGACGGGTGGATAAAGGGGATGAATCTTTGAAAGCCTGAGTGTTCTGCTCCAAATTTGATAAGATATTGGCTGATTGTAACCTCAACTCTTATTTCATACTAATACACGGTAATCTTCCACACCCTCCCACCCAACTTCCTCGTTTATTTACTTCTCCCTTAAAAAAAGTACAAAGACTTGATGTGTTCAGCTCAAGTCGGCTAACTAGGCTGAGGTCATGTACTGCACTGACTGCAATTCAATATTATGCAGCTGCAACCAAAATCTCCAATGTAGACAAGACTGTTAATGTTTTACCATAATCCATGCACCACTTTGGCTTGAAAGTACTTTGGAATGTTGTGAAAGGCACTGTGGAAACAATGCAAAAAGGAATCCTATTTGCTTTGTTGAGGTTACATTTTAATAGTTCTCTTTAGCTATCTATCCCTTTCCAGCCTAAAATAACGATTTTTGCATCTGTATAGCACTTGATAATCTCAATTTCCCCAACAAAGTTGGTTTTGAGGTACAATTATTGTGTACTGAGAGGAGATTATTGTGCAGCAAGATATTCTGGCGATGTTTGGGAGTGACTCTCCTTTTTTAGATTGTGTTTTCAAATCTTTTCCATCTGCTTGAGGGGCAGATTTTGTCCAGCGTATTGCCTGTGAAGTAGCACATCTGGTGGTACAGCAAGCACTCTTCCTAATCCTGCATTGTGGTGCATCTTAGATTCTATGATTAAGGCTTTTGGAGCAGGACTTGAAATTCCAAACCTGACTGAGGTGAGAGTGCTAGATGGTAGAAATTTAGCTTGGAGCAGGCATCTGGGTTTAATACCTACCAATCATACTTGACTTTATATTTGTACGATTTTAAGCACCAAAAATTATTGGTAGTGAAGTTCCATGGCCAAATTGAGTGTGACTTAATGATACTGGGAGGCTCATAAACAGCTGGGCATCTTGTCTGGTCATGATTATTTGTCCCGTTCTGCTGCCCTTGTGAAATGTGATGTTATTGATAGTTTAAGTAAACCAACAACTGTTGGAAAGAATTGTGGATAACAAATGGCCCATTATCAACTACGCGTATGTACTAGATGTAATATAGCAGCTTTCTTTTTTTTAGTCTAATGCCAATTTTGTTTTGTTTGAGCAATGTTATAATAAATAAAGATCAAGCAGAAACTTGTATAGTTACCTGATTGAAAAGTGTGTTTAGCCAACCCAGAGTTAATGCGCGCTACAATCAACCAGACTTGCTTGTTTGTTTGTCGTTGAGTTAGTATCATTTTAAGAATTTAAACAATAGTCGTTTTACACATACTATTAAAAAAGAGGCAGCGTGCCTTACAAATGTTCCTTGGTCCCTTTCGCCACCAAAAGAATGTGTCAAAACTGAGTTGTGAGCATCAACATTGATGGCAGATTTTTGAGGTTTCTTGAATAATGGAAGGAAAAAGCAAGATGTAGCTTGCTCCAGCAAAATAAGATGGTTACAAATATTAAGTTTAATTTAGTTTTATACCATTTTGCTTAAAATCAAGGAAACCTTGCAATAGTTATTATTTTTTATAACATAGTAAACATTTCTATTGGCATTGGATTTAAAAATATATACCGTTTCAATTCACTGATGCATTTTGTAAAATATGGTCGTATAAATTTGCATGAGACGTGAAAGTTCTGATGAATGGTCATTGACCTGAAGCATTAACTCTGTTTCTTTCTCCACAGGTGATCATAGATTTGTTGACCTCCATATTCTGATTTTATTTGCATCAGGAATTCTAAAAGCAATGATGCCAAAATATTACTACTATAAAAATGCCTGCACTGTGCCTTTTTTAATATCATTGTTGGGAAAGCATGTCAACATAGTGGATTTATTTATAATTAACTGAAAAACATAATTAAGAGAAGTAGGAGCCTCTTTTGCTCTAATTTGCTGTATACAAATTTGTAGTGGGGGATATGTGGGGAAAATTTGCAAGTTAAATTATAAGCAAAGTGATAGTTTTCTTGTTTTTGAAGTACTTAGTACCTTGACATTATCAGTTTTCTAAAGTATTATGTTTCTGTGGTTAATATGTCTTGAAAAAAAACAAGTAGAAAGGTTGAAGTACTGAATGGACTATTATTCTACTGAGTAAGGTTTTGATGGAAAACTTGGAAGAATGTCTTGAGGATTACTGGAATACTAAAGCAATTTGTGTAGTTTAAGGGGAGAAAGTTTGAAGTGCATGGGGACTTAGAAAGAACATTGAACTACTTAGCTGTAACATCATAGATAGCTTTTGATCCGAGATTGTCAATCTATTTTATCTTTGGTATTGGGCATTTTTTTTTCAAACCATTGATTCTCATTGCCGGTGCTAAAGTAAGCTACCGACTATGCAATTCCCTATTTTTACTTTGGCTCAGAGAAATCCTTGGCATCCAGCAGTCCTTCTAAAGTAAATTTGCCCAACAAATTGAATTTCCACACAGTAAATTAGGAAGAACAAGCAAATTAAGAATTTGTGACAAGGTAGATTAAAGTGTGAGCTGAAAAATAAGCTTTTTAAAACATTAACTCAATCATGAATTTGCAAAAATCATATTAGATTGTAGGTTTATAGCAAGTTTTCCAATCAGTCGTTGTGGTTGATAAATATTTTATAGGGCGCTCAGTCCTCATCAAACAAAGCTTGTAAATTTTACCAAATACTTAATAGTGAGATGAGAGTGTACATGTCTGAAGTGTTCATGAATCCAATTGATTTCCCTTGATTACAGTAGATAGGCCAGCCTTGGAAGTAGGGTTGAATCATGGCAGGAACTTGACTATTTCGGTTAAAGTTTGTACGTGCAGAAGCCCCAGTGTTGATATTAATTTTATAGTGTAATAATGGCAAAAGCTGAATTTCATTGTCAGCCCAACTGCAAAACATGGACACGTAATTTATAGCCTCTTCATGAATTTAAACTGCCTAGCAATTGAGTTGGTGTCCTGCTTAATAGATGGCACTCAACTTCCATTTTTATTATTTTCAAAGAATGGAGAAAATAGTTAAATGTATTATATGAAATACCTCTGCATGTTTTCGGTCTGTGCTGAAAAAAAAAAGTTGTGGGTGAACTGCAGCTTATGATGTAAATAAATGTTGTTTCTTTTTAAAGCTGTCCATATCTCCATCGAACAACCGGGGACACAGAAAGAAAGTATCATCTACGTTATTATAAGACTGGTACATGCATCCATGAAACAGATGCTCGTGGGCACTGTGTGAAAAATGGACTTCATTGTGCATTTGCTCATGGACCACATGATCTTCGCCCTCCTGTGTATGACATAAGGTACTTTTTTGCTTTTATTATGACTAACATATTTTGGGTTATTTTCTGACTGCTTGTTTGTTGGTCTGTAATCTGGGGTCAAAACTTTTTTTTCCAGCAAGTAAGGGTCTTTTTCCTTGCATCCATTCTTCCAATGATATAGAATCATAGAGTGATACAGTGTGGAAACAGGCCCTTTGGCCCAACTTGCCCACACTGGCCAGCATGTCCCAGCTACACTAGTTCCACCTGCCCACATATGGTTCATATTCCTCCAAACCTGTCCTTTCCACATAATATTGTAATTCTTTCTTGATTTGCATTACTCTTGGCTAGCTAATTGTATTTTTGATGTACATCAGTTCCTTTGTCTGCTTGACCCCAGGGAATGAATTGCTTCTGTTATGCATAGTTCAATTAAATTGTTGTGTGGGCAACAATTGTGGCAATTGTGCAGCAATAAGTGGAATATATTATAGTAAATATTGATTGTAGTTTTATATTGTATATATAAATATTGTTTATTAACAGGTGGCTTATCAGGGAACTAAAATTTCTGCTGTAACCATTTCAGAGTTGAAAATGATTTTGCATTTTCAAGCCGTAACACTGCAACATTTTAACTGATTACTCGCTGCAATGATGTTGATTATAATTGGACAAACAAATTGCCTTGGATTCTATTTCTGTCTTTCCTTGCTTTTCTATTATTATGTTAAAATCGTAAGTAGTGTGAGAAGACTGACAGAATTTACAGTTTAAAAAAAAAATGAAGATATAGTCGGCCGTTTGTTTTATCTTAGCTCAATCAGCAACACCAATCAGTTCAGTTCCACCTACCCCAAGCAACTGCCAATTGTTTCTTAGACAATTCTGGTTCTGAATTGAAGAGCGTTGATATTTTCACACTCTCCTCACATGAACCCTCAACTCAATTTGCCAGTGTTAAGTGCTCCTCTCTCATAATAAGCAACGTAGATTTAGAGTGAAATTTGCTCATATCGGCCCAATAATCACCCCCCAAGTGCTTGAAGGAGAGATATAGGAGGTCTTTCCTTCCCGCACAACCAGCACTGCTCCCAGCAGACGAGTCAACAATAACAGCTAAGAACACATAGAAAACTGATGACAATTTATGTATCTTTTATTTATAATGAATGATCTCTTGCTATCAACTTTGCTGCTGTAACACTGTAAATTTCCCTGGTGTGGGACGAATAAAGGAATATATTATAATAACATTTCATGAATCTTCTGCCCTAAACTGTAAGTTGGTTTTGTTCATTTTATTTTGCAATTTGGGCTCCGAATCCGAAACCCAGAGCAACTATTTTATGTGAATTTTGAATGCAGAAGTTTGTCCTGAATTAAATTTGAAGACTAAGGTGAAAATATTACCTGTCGGATGATAATACATCTTGAAATAATATGAGCCCTGGGTTTTATTTATTGTTAAGTGGTTAAAGTTCTTTTGTCACCAAGGAAAGCAAAGAAACCGTTCTGCGTTATCTCCTCTCCGCCCATTGTTCCTCATGTATGTACTTTCACAATACTCTTGATGTTTATAATTTCCTCCCTGATTTCAGAAAAGCAGAAGTGATGCATGTGGGCAGTTAGTGAACCATGTTTGCCATGAGGTGAATTGCATTATATGCAATGTGCTATAAAGCATGAACTAGCAATAGTCAAATTGAAGAAAGCTGGAAATATTCCAAAGGTCAGGTAGCATATGTGGAGAGAGAGCAAGTTAATGGTTTACATAATGTTTTGCCAGTAGTGTTCATCAGAATTAACCTTGAAAATGAATTTTATCTGTCTCTCCACAGATGCTCGCTAACATTGAATATTTCACCATATTCTATTATTAGCACCTGCAGCTATTTTCAATGAAATGTCATTGAAAATATGGAGGGGCATCTCCATCAGTAGTTTCAGTAAAGTGAAACTTGTGTTCATGATTGACAGCCATGCAAATAATATTCCTATCTTTACCCTAAGAGGCTAACCCTAAATTTTGAACAGTTTCAGTTATTCAAAAAACGCTTGAGCTATCCAGTGAATGCTCTGAACATTCTTCGGTCAGCGAAGACTACATTTAACCATTTTATTCCAAAGTTTAGTGATGATGTAACATGAATCAAAACAGAATGACAATGTAAGAGCTGGTATAAAATCACTGTAATTACAAAATAGCCTAATGTTTGTGTTCCAACCTAGCTGCATAATTTGAAGCATAATTTGAAACCTGTGTTGTGTTTAGTCTTGAGTCTGGCTTGGGTAAATTCCTAATTTAAATATATATTTTGGCTTTTAGACTGCTGCTGGTTTTTCTATTTATTAATTACCATTCAGATCAATGTTTATTTGCAAAAGATATTATTACGAGGGGGATGCTGTGCTCTTAATAATAAACAAATGAAGTCTTGCTGCTATTGACAGAAAATTAAGGTCATATAAATTTTAACTTGAAGTCAGGTTAGAAGAATGAGAATAATTGAGCCAGATTTATGAGCAACTGAACTATGGCAGTACTTACCATATTTACAGCATAATAATTGAAACGTTCAAGTTATATCTGCGTCATCAGATGATTATTATCATTCATGTCTATAACCAAAATATCCATTCTATTCACCCATGCAGGCTTACCTATGCATTTTTAGCACTTATTGTTAATTGCACGTCATATTTCTGAGCTCAAGTTGGCATTTCACATTACAAGTGGCTTACTTGTCATAACTCGGTAATTTTCTTCACTTAAAAAATTGGAATGAAACAGTTATGTAAATTTTAAACAGTTTAACTCTGTTAGATAACTTAGTTGTCCCATTAGAGAAATGAATGATATATTTTAAATTGTGAGATTTTGAATTAGTTGACATGTCGCATTAATTCCTTATGTGGAAGAAATTAAATTAGAGAGAAGTAAAAGGAAAATAAAAAGCGGTGACTTTGCAGGTTTGCTTCAAGAGACTTTATTGCATGATATCATGGAGAGATGGCAGCTGTAAACTGCTCACCAGTTCTCTGACTTCACAGCAGAATTAGTCGACAATTCTACTGTGCAGCAAACAACTTTTGTTTTTTGTTAGATACTGCTCTACAAAAATATTCCATCAACTAAATGGGTACCAATTATTTTCATTAGTCATAACATACATTTTGTAATAAGGAAAACAAGCTTTGTTATCACTTCTACTATTTCATATTTACATTTACCGTCAACCCTTCAACACATTCCCAGACAAGAGGTAATAAGTCTAATCTTACTTTGCCAATTCCCACTAACCTCTTCTGCACCTGGTCAACAAGAGATGCCAATTGTCACATCCAAGTACCCTTTCGTTACCTTATGTTCAGTTCCAATCAAAATTAAGTAAGGAAGCATATTAATTTTTCTTCCACAACTAAAAAGCTCTACGAGTACATCTTGTAACTTTTGATTGCCTGGCTCGTTAGGTAATTTCATGTTGCTAGATTTGTTTTCTAATATTCAGATAGGGTGTCCTGAAGAGCAAAAAAGGATGGAAAAAATTAACAGGTCTGACCTGAATGTTTCCAGTATTTTCTATCAATTTCTATCTATTACCATGTTGAGGCAAATATCAGGGCGTGGTTATGATTGATTGTTTTGCGATCTCTTCATTTATGTGCATTCTTGACATTTATTTTCATTTGAAGGTTAAGTTATTTTCACATAAGGAAAATTAATACGTGTTGAATTTTCTAATATTGGAACTCTGGAAGATCCTCTCAAAATGGAACTGAATTAGGATGATATCATTTTTAAACTTTCAGAAAGATCTTTGTTGAGAATATTTTCTTCCCACTTCTAAAAAAATATATCAACATTTTCTTATTTAAGGCATTGAATTTATCTGGAAAGCAAATGAGTTTCAGAAAGTCTCTGTTTCTCATCTCCACATGTAGTATATTATTTTGCTAGACAGGAAACTTCATTCTTGAAGTGACTCACCCGGTAGAGTTTAGAACACAGTGAAGAAACAGGCATCTCAGCTCACTGCATCTGCACTGACCATCATTTATGCTAATCCTATTCTAATCCCACACATTTTTGTAAACTAAACTCAGATTCTACCATGTACTTGCCTGTCCGGATCAATTTACAGTGATCAATTAACCCACCGAGCCCTACGTGTTTTTGGGATATTGGAGACATGGTCACAGGGAGAATGCTCAAATTCCACACACAGCTTTTGGAGGTGAAATTGTCGAGGATCCTAGAGAATTACAGGAAAACATATCTGATTTGAGCTCTAGATGTAGCCATGCATTGGGACAATCATACTTATACAGATGTAACACTGCCATGTACCTGACATTGTGGAAATTTGCACGTAATCCTCACAGAAAACAGGACAAACGCAGTCCAGCTAATTACTGCTCTAGCAATTTCTTCTCAACTATCAATCAAGTAATGGAAGGTGCTTTCAACTATATAATCGAGCAGCACCGACTTGCCAGTAATCTATTGACCAGTACTCTATTCACGCTTGCCAGGATCACTGTACCTCAGCTCATTACAACCTTGGACTTTGACATCAAGACACCATTTGAAGGTGCATTAAGAAACCCTAGTAAAACTAGCCAGTAACAACCAAGGGGAAAACTCTGCATTGGCTTTAATCAATGAATGGAGTATGATTTAAGTTGCTTGAGATAATTCATCTTGATCCCAGAAATTGCTGCGTTATTTACTGAGTAATTCCTCCATGGTTTAACTCCCCAAAATGTATCTCTTTGCATTTGTCTGTGTTAAATTCCACCTTGCATTCCTTTACCACTTTCCCAGTTGATGTACCTTACCAAGTTTTGAATTCCTGCAATGCCCATTGCAATTTCACAAAAAGAAAATCAGTAAAATCAGCAAAAGATACTGCCTGACCTACTGAGTTACTCCAGCATTTTGTGAATAAATACCTTCGATTTGTACCAGCATCTGCAGTTATTTTCTTACACTACCTTAAGCAACTTATGGTATTTATTCTATACATTTTCGACAAATAGGGTTTCAGGAAAAAGCATTTTTGTTTAAGGATGCTACAGAATGTATGATGTTGTGCTGGTTACTACTGCAGCACTTGTTTGAAAAAAGATGTAACAAGCAACTTGGATTTTGGGGGGGTTCCACTTCAATTTCTCTTTGTACAGATTCTGCCTTAGCCACCATGTTTCCAGCATTTTCTGGTTTTATCTCTAGTCTGTTGAATTACCTTTTTTCCTTTACAGCTAGAGAAGACAAAGAAATGTCAATAGTCAATAGTCGTTTATTTGTCACATACACATAAATGTGTAGTGAAATGAAACATTACCCGCAGTTAAACAATAAGACCAATAAGAATAATCAATAAAAATGCAATAACACATACAATCACAACTAACACCAAACAAAAAGAAACATCCATCACAGTGAGTCTCCTCCAGTCCCTTCTCACTGTGATGGAAGGCCAAAAATGTATTTTTCTCTTCCCTGCCGTCTTCTCCTGCGGTCAGGCTGTTGGAGTTGCCACGTCGGGGCGGTCGGGGCTCCCGATATTGAAGCCCCCGATGGACGGTGAAAGGTCCACGGCCTATTTCAGGCCGCGCCAGACGGTGAATAATAAGTGAGATGATCTACATAGCTAAAAGGAAATCGCTCTTTCATCTTTCGACACAAATTTAATTAAAATGGACCTATTGATTCTGGTTTATTTCTTTTTTGAACCCTATATCAAAGGGTCATGGGTTCAGTCAACAATATCAAGATCATATGTTCATGTGGATGATTGCAAACCATGCAAATGGTTGTTGGAGATATTGAACTTAAAATGTTCTCCCCAATACACAAATTGATGTATATGCCTATAATCCTCAAAATATTCATAACAAGGTTGGATTAAGTTCTTAACCAGTTAGATACATTGTTGGATTTGATACTGAGTCATTTATCCTACTTATGAGCCTTTGCAGATTTTGAGTCTATCTACATATAACGTTTTGGTAATGCTTTGGTTTCTGTTCCTCTTGGTGTTGTTGATGTGTTTTATTTTGCTGCAGAAAACACTAAATTTGAGTTGGTCTACAGCTTGAAGTAGCTTTTGATGGGACTCTGAGCAATGCCTGTTCTCTTGGTTGTAAAATAGTGTGTAGAGGTTAAAATAGAAATATTGGGGAGGATTAGCTGTCAAGGAAACTTTAGTTTTGAAAGAGGTGAAAATTCAAGTATCCTGCGATCCAACGGGATTATATTAATAGCCGCATACCTGTGGAATCTGTGGAATTCTCTGCCTCAGAAGGCAGAGGAGGCCAATTCTCTGAATACATTCAAGAGAGAGCTAGATAGAGCTCTTAAGGATAGCGGAGTCAGGGGGTCTGGGGAGAAGGCAGGAACGGGGTACTGATTGAGAATGATCAGCCATGATCACATTGAATGGCGGTGCTGGCTCGTAGGGCCGAATGGCCTCCTCCTGCATCTATTGTCTACCTGTGATTAAAATATGTCTGCAAAAGTCCACGTGGGGCCTAATTGAGATTAGGCCAATAGCTGATGCACGCTTAACCTATTTTCTTATTTTGTAGGGAACTCCAAGCACAAGAAGCTCTGCAGAATGGCCAGCTCGGAGCAGGAGAAGGCCTTCCTGATCTCCAACCAGGTGTACTGGCTAGTCAAGCCATGATAGAAAAGACACTATCTGAAGATCCGAGATGGCAAGGTAAAAATAGATATGAATCACCGATGACATGAAGTGTGTCTTAAGACTTGGTTGCTTAATCACTAGATGTCATTACTTTTTTTTGGATGGATTTCATTATATCTGTTGGTTTGTTTAAGTGTCAACTTCTTATGCAAGAGTAACAAAACACTTCAATTTTTATAATGCATCAAAATATGGGAAAGCGCGTAGATATGATATGTCAGCAAGCACAGAAATGGTCTTTGGCCCATCGTGTCCCAGCTGTCCAGCAAGTACCTATATATTTTCCAGCACATGATCTATATGTTCTCTGTCATGGCATTTCATGCTCTTCTAAATATAAAATTTTATGAACGTATTTGCCCTCTCCATTCTTCCAGACTCCAACCACTTTCCTGATTAGAGGGGGAGCTCCAAATCCATTCACTCTTACCTTAAACCTTTTCACTACTAAGGGGGAACGTTTCTGCCTTATTCGGGTTCCCATCCATCTTGTTCACTCGAAAGAAAACAGCCCAACCTTTCCAGTGTTTCCTCATTGCTGATAGGTCCTTCCGAGCCAATATGCAGTTGAATCTCCTCTCCATCTCTTCTATTGTGCAAACATCCTCCTTGAATGGTGTGGTGATCAGAACTGTCCACAGTACATCAACTGCAGCCTAACTAATATTTTAGATAATTGTGCCATAATCTTCCCGCTTTTAGGTTCTTTACCCTATCCAACGAAAGCAACAATCCTCTGTGATTTCTTAAACACTTTATTAACATTGGTTATTATTGTCAGGTGTACCAAGAATAGAGTGGGAAAAGGTCCGTTTACGTCTTATCCGGTCAAATCATATACAAGAGTAAAATCAAGTACAATAGGTAGACTAAAGAGAAAAAAGAGTGCAGAATTTGGTGTTATAGCATTACAGTTGCAGAGAAATTGCAGATTAAGAGAAAAATACAAGACTGCAATGAGGTATGTTGGGAGTTTGGCGCTTAATTCACCCTTCGTTTACAAGAGGTCAATTCAGTTCTGATTTCAGCGCGGATAAAGCTGTTCCGGAATCTAGTATGTGTCTTCAAGCTTCTGTATCTTCTGCTTGAATGAAGAGGGAATAACCAGGATGTAAGAGGTCCTTGATTATTTGGCTGCAGGAAGTATAGGTAGAGTCGAACAGTGTTGGGGGGAGCTGATTCATGTGACGAACTGGGCTGCATTCACAATTCTCCACGATTTTTAATTAAAAAAAAAAAATTATAGATTTTTTTTGCTGCAGTCTTAAGCAGAGCAGTTTGATTAACCAAGTCATGATGCATCCCAATAGGATGCTTTCTATAATGTATCTGTAGAAATTGGTAAGACTCATTGGAGACATGCCAAATGTCCGTAGTCTTCTGAGGAATAGAGGCGTTTGTGTGCTTTCTTGACCACGTTGTCAATGGGGTTGGACCAAGACAAATTGTTGGTGATATTTATGTCCATACGCCTGAAACTCTGGGCTGTGTCCACTAGGGCACCATTGTGGCAAATTGGAACACATACACCACCCCATTTCCTGAAGTCAATGACAAGCTCTTTTGTCTTGCTGACATTGAGGGAGTGGTTGTTGTCTTCACATGTTATTAAGCTCTCTATCTCCTTCCTGTGCTCTGCCCCGCCATTGTCTGAGATCTAGCCCACAAGGATGGTGTGTGTCATCTGCAAACTAGTTGATGGAGTTAGAGCAGAATGTGGCTGCACAGTGTACAGGAAGTATGGAAAGGGAGAGAGAATGTGCACTTGCAGGGCAGCAGTGTTCAGAATTACTGTGGATTATGTATGGTTGCCAATCCTTACTAATTGTGGTCTGGGGTCAAGATGTCAAGGATCCAGTTGTACAGGGTTTGGAGATGAGTTTCCTTGGGAATTGATGCAGCGCTATCGTCAATAAATAGAAACCCCCGACGTAGTTGGTGTTATTCAGATTTTCCAGGGATTAGTGTAAGGCCAGCTTGGGCTTCACCTGGGAGTAGATATCACCATTCACCCATGATTTCTAGCTGGGGAAACACAGTATTGTCTTCTTTGGCATGTAGTCCCTACATACATATTGACGAATTCAGTGACGGCAGTGGCATACTCATTTGGGATGAATCAGTCCTCGTTAAACCAAACAACGAGGAATTGTATTCATATCAAACACCTCTTCAGGGTGAAATATTGTCTAACTCTTGAAAATCATTATGACTGCTTTGCATTTTTGTGCATGTTTGTGTTGATTGGTAAAATTAATGAACACTGCCATCTACTGGATAATTTAGGTCAGCAAGATAGCAAAAATGATTAAATAGAATTTTTCATTGTTTAAATTGTCACGATCATTGTCACAATATTGTCTTGCCATAGTAAAGCTGTCAAAGTACTTGACTTTGTTATGTTATGTTATCAATCAGAACCAAAATGATCTATACAAGATGACTAAAAGCTTGAAACTAGACGATAGGGAAAGAGTTTTAAAATCTATCCAGCTGAAGGTATGACCATCAAAAGTGAAACAATTAAAATTGGAGAGACACAAGGGAATAGAATTCAATGAATGAACTGATTACCACAGCTTGAGGAGGCTGAGGGAGGTTACAGTGATATAGGAATTTCACACAAGGAATTGGAAATCACTTTGAATTGTTTTTAATTTGTGAATAGGGTGTGTCACATTGGTACGTGTTTATGATTTAAGAATTTCAGAAGTTGAGAATAATTTTTTGGTGTGAATGTGGAGATGGGATGATAACTAGCAGAGGAGAGGGTCTTGGTGTATATTGGCATGCAGTGATTAAAAGAAAGCACTAGAGGGTCAGTCTGAGGATTGGAGAGAGGCCTAGTGATCCTTGCTAGATGAAAAGATTGCGTGTATGTGGAGGAAGGCAAGAATTGTTGGCTAAGCAGTGCATGGAGTATCAAGTGCAAGGTGGGGGGGGTCCATTTTTGTGTAGGTGGGAGGTGCCCTTGCAGCTGCATGTTATTTTTCAAAGTTGATTTTCCAAAGTACATTTTCAGTTATGCTGTGAAATATTGAGAAGCTCAGGCTTGATGTAAATTTGTTTATTTTGCAGAAACGAACTTTGTGCTAGCAAATTACAAGACTGATCAGTGCAATAAGCCACCGCGACTCTGCCGACAAGGGTATGCTTGTCCTCATTATCACAACAGCAGAGACCGAAGAAGAAATCCAAGAAAGTTTAAATATCGGTAAAGAATCAGTTTCATTCTAGGAGTATTTCCTTTGCACAATGCTGATTTGCACCTCACTATTTCCAAATTTCAACTTTTTAGATGTCTGCAAATAATTTTTTTGTGCAATGCTAATGCGCATTATGTTTTGAATGTTCACTTTAATTTGATGTATGCCAATATATGACTTCGCATGGATAACATTGCAGATCAGAGATTATTTTGTCTACCCTCAAATTCTCCCAATATAATAATAATATTCATACAGGTTAATTTTAATTATTACATTTGTTGACTATTGTGTTGCAGTTACTCTTTCATTTGTCACTTTAAATCATTAGCAGGACAGCTAGTTGATCCTGGCATTATTGATTAATGGTTATAATGATCTGCTAAAAGGTTTACGGCAAGGTGAGGTCGGTATAACATCAAGTTTGAAAAGTGCAGGATGAAAGAGGGCACTCATTATAGTTTGGGTTTAAAATTTGTAGAAATGAGGAAAGCAAAGACTCAAAGTAATATTTTCTAGAAACTAGGAATGAATGAAATTAGGTGATCGAACATATCTGATTCCCTCCTTGCATTTCCCCGTACAAAGTTGCTGTGGATATAAGCTTATTACAATGAAGCAGTCCATACCTCTGAATGTATTCACAACTTATAGTGATAAAAATAATCTAATGAAAGTAGTCATTTTGCTGATATAATTGCAGTGTCTCAAACTGTGATTCCACTTTAGCTCCAGCTCATTTTAGTGTTGAGTAGTTATTTGGCCCTCGTTACATAATGAACCTTCAGTACAGCAGTGCTTTGAGAAAAACTGGAGCTGAAATCAACAGTTCGTTTTGACTGTTCAACAGGCATTTAGACAGACAAGGGCTGATAAGGGATAGTCAGCCTGGTTTTAACGTGGGAGGTCGTATCTCACAAATTTGATTGAGATTTTTGAAGATTTGACCAAAAAGGTCTTTGAGGGCAGAGCTGTAGATGTTGTATATATGGACTTCAGAAAAGCATTCGGCAAGGTTCCTAATGGTAGGCTGCTCTAGAAGGTTAGATCGCATGGGATCCAAGGAGAGATAGCTGAATGGATAGAAAATTGGCTTCATGGAAGCAGAGGGCAATGGTGGAAGATTGCTTCTCGGACTGGAGGCCTGTGACTAATGGTATGCGTCAAGGTTCGGTGCTTGGCCTGTTACTATTTGTTATCTATATCAATGATTTGGATGAGAATGTACACGGTAAGATTGGCAAGTTTGCAGATGGTACAAAAGTGCGTGGTTGCAGGTAGTGAAGATGCTTCTGAAAAAATGCAGCAGGAATTTGATCAATTGGCCAAGTGAGCTGAGGAATGGTTGATGGAATTTAATGCAGAAAAATGTGAGGTGTTGCATTTTGGGAAGTCTTACATGGGCAGGACCTACACAGTGAATGGGAGGGCTCTGTAGTGTTGTAGATCAGAGGGATCTAGGAGTGCAGGTGCATAGTTCCCTGAAGGTGGTCGTAGGTAAATCGGGTGGTCAAAAAAAGGCTTTTGGCACATTGGCCTTCATCAGCCAGAGTATTGAGTATCAAAGTTGGGAGGTCATGTTGCAGTTGTCTAAGACATTGATGAGGTCATATTTAGAGTATGATGTTCAGTTCTGGGCACCATGTTTTTGAAAAGATGTTGTCACGCTGGAAAGGGTACAGAGAAGATTTACAAGGATGTTGCCAGGACCAGAGGGTCTGAGCGAAGGGCAGAGGTTGGGTAGGCTGGGACTCTATTCCTTGGAGTGCAGGAGGATGAGGGGTGATCTTAGAGGTGTGTAAGATTATGAAAGGAATATATTGGGTAGATGCACAGTGTCTCTTACCCAGAGTAGGTCAATCGAGGACCAGAGGACATAGGTTTAAGGTGAAGGGGGAAAGATTTAATAGGAATCTGAGGGGTAACCTTTCCATAAAGGGTGGTGGATGTATGGAACAAGCTGCCAGAGGAGGTGGTTGAGGCAGGGACTATCTCAACATTTAAGAAATGTACATGGTAGACAAGTACATGGATAGGATGGGTTTGGAGGGATATGGACCAAATGCTGGCTGGTAGGACCAGTGTAGCTGGGACATGTTGACTGGTGTGGGCAAGTTGGGCCAAAGGGCTTGTTTCCACACTATATCACTCTAGGACTCTAGTTCATATTTAATGACAAGAATTTTAAATAATTACGGGCAGGTCTGAGAAAATGCTAATTCTTTCTCATTCCTGGATGCTGCCTGTTGAACTTTTTCAGCGTTTTTTGTTTTGTTAATAGTTTGGATATTGTGTTTGTGGATAGCATAGGTTATTTTCTGTAGATATGAGCTTAACTGATGAAGCTAGCATTTATTGTACATCACATGTTTATGCCTAAATGGTGGTGATAGGCCTCCTTGATCAATGACTGACCTTTGAACAATGTACTATGTTTACATATTCTGTTGTGCTGCAGCAAGTAAGAATTTCATTGTTCTATTTGGGACATATGACAATAAAAAAAACTCTTGAAGGTACTTCTCACAGCAGTTTTCATTGTAAAAGCCAAAATTCTTGAAGCTGATCACAAGGAATCGCATTTCCTGCATCCCGAGACTGCAAATAGGGTTAACTGCTGAAAGAAGTGATTTGAACCACTCGTAGGAGCAATTATAGCAAACAAACAAGGGAATTCGAATTGATAGCAAGTTTGTAACAACTACCAAAGAGCTTCATAACAAAATGTGCATTTTAAAAACTTTAAAAAGGGGTTGCATCAGTTGGGGATAAGGGATAAGTAGAAGGAGACATGGATCAGGTTGGGTGATGCCAAGAAATTGGAGTTGCAAACAACTTTAATGGGTGAGGATGAATGCGTGATTGTAGCACGGAGGAGCCTTGGAGTAAGGACTAATCAGACCGTATGGTAAGGGTCTGCTTGCATTCTTGGCTCATTTATAGCAGAAAACATAAGACTTTTCTTTTTAATTTCCTCTTTGAAATAAAACACCAGAACTGTTGTTTCAGTCTTGTCGTTAAAAGCTTTCAGGGAGATCTCTTTACCAAAATATATCATCAAGTCAGCAGCAGCAATTAAAATGTCATATCATTGTGTGTTGTTGGTTTGTGTGATGCTACTTCAAAATTACATATGTACTTGCTATCTAGCCTCTCCTTGTTATTCACTTCATATAAACGTTATTGCCAATCCTGATAAACTGTGAGTTATATTAATGTATTGAACATTATACAGATTACAATATTCCTATTCCATACCCTGCAAAATAAACCTGCCTTGATTCACATTTTAGGTCAACTCCTTGTCCTAATGTCAAACATGGGGATGAATGGGGAGAACCCACAAAATGTGAGAGTGGGGATAATTGTCAATATTGTCACTCTCGCACAGAGCAACAGTTCCATCCAGAGGTAAGGCTGTAAAAGGTGCGAATAGATTAAACATTATTGGTGCTTGTTGACTCTGCAATCTGATTTTTCTTTTTGAGTGTAATGATGGCTTCAAATAACTTAATTCCCAAAATGTAGGTAGAGTTGCAAAGAAAACTCCATTCTTCAAGGCAATAGCAGGAACAAACTATTCAACCCCTCATTCTTTCCCTCCCTTCAATATTTACATTGCTGAAGTGCTCCAGGCCTCATCTTCTCCTGTGCCAGTTCATAGCTCTCTTTTCTCAATTTTTCAATAATTTACCAACTTTAAGTAGTTCAAATAATCTAACTTTCATAGCACAGTGGGGAAGAAAATTCCAGAGATTCACCGCCCTTTGAAAAGTTGTTCATGTGCACCTGGTTTAAATGACTGCTACATAATCTTTTAATTTGTATCTTGCAACTGATAAATCTTGTTCAGGAAGCTGTTTGGCTGCTTGACTTAACGGTGGTACCAAAATAGTAATGTTGATAAACATCATTTTTGTTTCAAACAATTACAAGTTGTGTCTGTTCCCTTGAGCTCCTCTTGTAAAGTGGCCAACTTTTATTCCTCGATCATCACCAAAACAGAAGATTATCTGGACAATATCTTATTGCGTTTTGGTTATAAAAAATAGTTGTTATTATGCCGTATTTTAAAAACATCAACAATTCAAAAGTTTTCTTTCTTTTTCTTTGTTTTCGTTGTTTTCAGAAAAACTTTGGAAAACAAAAATGGGAAGAGCTAATTAAATGCATGTACTCCTTCCCACCATCAAATACCTCCTGAAAAGATGCTCACTAACTTTCTCTTATTAAAATAGCAACCCATAAAATTGTATTGTGCTGGGAATCTGCATCTCCTTCCCCATTCCTTAATTTTGACACTGTTGAAAGGTACATACTTCTGATAGGTATATTCAAAATAGGTACCACTAAGGTAAATTCTTACTTCTATATTCCAGAGTTTGGTGGGTTTCTATGAGCCATTGATTCATGTAAAATAAATTTAATATCAGCAATGAGATCAGATGGGAAGTTATGTTGCCTCACAGAATGCCCTTTATTATTAGGATGACTTGGAGTCAGAGCTTCAGTGAATGTAAGCTTAATTTTTCAATGTGGGCAAGTTGGGCAAAAGGGCCTGTTTCCACGCTGTATGACTCTAGAAGATTTATACAAAGGGAGACACAAGAAATGGCAGATGCTGGAACTTGGGGGAATTCAGCAAGTTGTGAGGGATGGAGATAAGGAACTCCCAAGTCCCAACTCCTTACTTTTCTCCCTGCCACATTCTACCCACCTTCCTTCATCAAATTTCACCATATGCACCATTATCACCTCCAACTTTGGTTGCTCTCTCCACCCTTCTTTCCCTCCTTTCCTCACCAAAAAACCAAGCACTCCCCATCGTGGTCCACTTTGTCATCTGAATCCACTCTTTCTATCAGCTAACTCCCCAGTACTCCATCATCATCATATATATACAGCCAGAAACAGGCCTTTTCGGCCCACCAAGTCCGTGCCGCCCAGTGATCCCCGCACATTAACACTATCCTACACCCACTAGGGACAATTTTTACATTTACCCAGCCAATTAACCTACATACCTACATACATCAGTTTGAAGAAAATCCCAACCCAAAACATTATCTATCCACCTCATTCCACAGATGTTGCCTTACCCAGTGAGTTCCTCGAACAGTTTGTTTTGACTCTACACACAAAGGAAATATGAACCTACAAGGTTTATTTTAAGGATGGCCAGTTGTGGATTTTCAGATCTTAAAGTGGAGAGGTGCAGAAATCCCCGAAAGCAAAATGCAGTAATTAGAATCTATTTGTTTGTAAGTGTAACAGTTTATGATAGTAATGGAGAATTTTGCACAAAATTTGATGCAGGATAAATGGGGACTTCTGAACACAGTTTAAGGTCACACAAAGATCATAGCAGTAGAGCAAAAGAGCACAAGTAAACAAGAGTTGAGAAGACGTCAGTGGATTTTGATGCATTATGTGACTTAAAGCTTTTATTTTAGTCAGAGTTGTACAGCATAGATATAGATGCTTCAGCCCAACGTGTCTGCTGACCATCATGCCTATATATACTAATCCTATTAAACTACATTAATTTAATGTCCTTCTATGCCTTGCTCATTCAATACTATCCAAGATACCTTATCCTGCTCCACCACTTCCTCAGGCAATACATTCCTGATGTCAACTACTCTCGAAAACTATCCCTCAGATCCTCTACACAAGGGTTCTGATGTTACATATCCACGTTCTCCAGAGATGCTGCCTGACCTGCTGAATTACTCTAGCATTTTTGTGTCTTGTTTTTGTAAACCAGTATCTGTAGTTCCTTGTTTACCTATTTATAATTGTATATACCTCCACTGTTTCACCTCTTGTACTCCTTTGCTTTAGGAAAGACAGAAGCAGTTTACCCCTTATAACTTCAGCCCTCTAATTCAAGAAATATGCTTGTGAATCTTTTCTGCGCCCTCCCTAGCTTAATCACATCTTTCCTGCAGTGTGGCAACCAGAGCTGCTCACAAAACTCCAAATGCGGTCTAATTAACTTTTGATATGCCTGCAACAAGACATACTTGCACTCGGTGGGTCAGCTGATGAAGACAAGCATGTCATATGTTGCCTTCATCATCTTGTCTACAAGTACGTAGTTACTTGCCTCTTTCAAGGAACTCTGTAATTGTATTCCTCGGGCAATTTGCTCAACAACATTTACCAGCAGCTTGCGATTCACTGTGTATGTCACCAGGATCTACCATTCACTTTGAGAAAGCTAATCTTTACAAAACAGAGTATTTGAGACTGGGCAAGAGATGAGATGATTTAAAAACTGAAGGTGGCAGCAGAGCATAATTAGAGCTTCAGCATGTAAGTGTGCTAGAGAATAATTGTCTTTAAATTAACTTATTTTCCATCATTCTCTAGATCTACAAATCTACAAAATGCAATGATATGCGACAGACAGGATACTGCCCTCGTGGGCCTTTCTGTGCATTTGCACATGTTGAACGTAAGTTGACAATCTTTGTTTTTCACATTGGGAACTCTCATTTTCTGACATATTTTGGATCGGTCTTGTGATGTTGCACGGTAGTGCACAATTGCTTATTGAAGCATAATTGATTTCAATTTGTAAATAAGTCACCAAGTTCAAATTTTAAAAAATTCTTTTCTGAGTTGTCTTGTTATCCAGAGGTGCTAATTTTGAGCTTTTTCTGAAATCAACCATTTCATATTCAAAACATAATTATTTTTAACCACTATGAAGGAAATTGGAGAAGAGACAACAGAACTGCAGACCACAATCTTTAAGCTGCTCTTAAATATGGTAAGGAATTGATAGAGGCATTTGTACAAGAAAGAGCAACGGGTAACTATTAATGTGTCGAACACCAATAGAGGCCAAAAATATAAAATGGTTAATTTTAGATGGAAATTGCAAGTATTTAGATGGGCAAAGTTAAATGATGACAGCATGCTCCATCTTTAAAATACAAGTTGTAGCTAATAATTTTCAGTGGCCTGAAAATAAATGAATTCAATGGATGCATTTGTTTTTCCTCGGATTATTTATAAAATATTTAGTGAGTTAAGTATTTTTTATGCCATTTAGTTTGGAGATGTACTGTGGAAACAGCCCCTTCGGCCCAGGGAGTCCGCACTGATCAGCAATCACTCATACACTAATTTTATCCGACACACTAGGGACAATTTGTGGTCAGGAATTCTTTGTCGTAAAAGTAAATATGAATTTTTTTTAATTTTAAATGTAGGAATTACTTAAATGTCAAGAAGTATCTTGGTCGACGGGAAAGTTCCTGTTTAAGGTTGCTGATTTTCATCAGAACTCTAATCTCATTTGTTGATCCCAAATGAAAAGATCTGAAAAGTAAAAAAGCAACAGGTTCTGTGGATTTAAATACTCCTTTAGCAATACGAAAATTCATAACTTATATCCTGTTAAGTTTTTAGTAAGACTGATTGGGCCATAATGCAGTTTTGTACTTCATACAACAAGTGAAAAAAACTTTTTGTCAATGCACAAGGTCATTTCATAGATGGCAAATCATACTACAATAATTTCCACTGATGCAGAGAGGCCAAAGAAGAGATTTAATATAGGGTATAATTTCACAGTACTTCAGTACATGTGACAATAAAGTACGGAGGTATTTATTCACAAAATGCTGGAGTAACTCAGCAGGTCAGGCAGCATCTCAGGAGAGAAGGAATGGGTGACGTTTCGGGTCGGGACCCTTCAGTCTGAAGAAGGGTCTCGACCCGAAACGTCACCCATTCCTTCTCTCCTGAGATGGTGCATTACCTGCTGAGTTACTCCAGCATTTTGTGAATAAATACCTTTGATTTGTACCAGCATCTGCAGTTATTTTCTGACAATAAAGTACAATTGAATAGGATCAAAACTTGTCAGGAAGACTTGTCAGAAAAATCCAGTGATCACCACGAGTCATGTATAAACCCTACCTTCCTCATTGTCTCTCTTCAATTCATAGGTTGCAAGCTTGAAGACTTGGTTTGCTTAAGGACATTTGATTTCAGGGGGATGAAACAAGTATAGAGTTATGGCAGTCCTTGATGGATGGGATGTATTAGTTAGTGTAGACACAATCCAACAGTGGATGTCATGAACTATTGAGGAGAGCTTTAATTGTCTCCACTTACAAATTTTAATTTATTAGAATCTTGAAATCTTAATTCTTAAGTAACTGATGGTTATTTATTTGGGTAATGCTCTTTTATTGAGCGAGGCATGTGTTTCATTATGAATTTTGATCATTTTTACTTGTAGGGATACCCTCTACTGAGGAAGTGCAGATCATGAATCAGGTAGCCTCAATGATGCAGGCAGGAGCTGTGGCAGGTGCTCAGCCCAAGCAAGGCCCTCGGCTTTATCCTACAGAAAGTCTTGGATCTACAAGTGAATGGAGCACAAGTATTAATCCAACCAGCAATAATGGACAGATAGGAAATGTGAGATGTCTTCCTAATGTCGTCACGTGTTGTTATCAAACTGTCTATTCTGCCATTTATATCTTGACAAGCTTCACTTATGAGGATGTAAAAGCATTGCAGCATTGACATACCCAAGATACTTAAATGTGTTACTATTGTTGTTAAAACGTTTCATTGAGAGCATTGTGAGCGGTTGATAGGAAAGTGTACGAGCACACTCTGTCATCTCTCCTGGTTGGAATTTGAATTCTTAATTTTTACTTTCTTAATTGTAACTTCCTGAAAATGAATAGCAATTAGAGTACTAATTATAAAATAATTAGCCTTGTCTTATTTAAATATATCCTTTGTTCACATACATGGACATGTTGCTTTAAGGTATGAAAAGGGTCCAACTTTTTGTTTTGTGTTTATGAGGGTAGTTGCATGGTGAATGTGTTCGGAGGGGAAAAACAACTTGCATTAGTTCTGTTCTTACTACAATTAGTCTACTCCACACTGGAAGATCTTTCATGGGAACTACCTACCAGCCCTTGTATGCAGGTAGCCTGTTTCCCTTAAGCTATTTGAATTGGCTACTGCTGTGAATGTTTATATGCACAGGGTGATGGGTATGAGAGAGTTGATACGTTGGTATATGTACATCCATAAGCAGCAGAGACTATCGTGCTCGCAGGCTTTGAAATAGTAAGTGTGCTACCATAGTTTATCCAACTGTGTGAAACAATAAAAGGAATATCTTTTCATGGAATCATAGAAACATAAACCACAGAAGTGGGCCCTTGTGCCCTACTTTTTCCATGCAGACCATTATGCCTATCAGCAGTAATCCCTTTTTCTTGCAGAAACCTGTATCCCTCTACTCCTTTCCAATCCAGGTACCAATTCAAATGTCTTTTAAAATATAATAATGTGTCTCCGACAGCTCGTTCCAAATACTCACCACCTTTCGTGTCGAAAAACATACTCCTTAGATCTCCCTTAAATTTCTCCTCTCTCACCTTAAACCCATGCCCTCTAGTTCTAGATTCTAGTTCTTGGGTCCACTTTCTTACCCTTTCCACGTAACCATTGATTTTCTTCTAACTATTTCGGTCTTAAATGTATTCAAAGACTCTTCCCCAACAGTAGTGAAGAAATGGTGAGGGCAATAAAGGAGGCTGGTAATGCAGCAGCAAGAATATTGGCGTTTGTGACTTTGTCATGTTTTGGGGGGTTTTTTCAGACATTTTTCTGAATTGAAAAGTGCACTTAAGTTATGTTAATGTGTCTGTTGGTAAATGACTTACAGTTATGAACAAATTGCGTGTTTATTTTGTTTTGTATGGTTTTTCCAATCCAGGTTTCATCATCAAGCAGCCCAACGGTTACTTCAAGTTCAGGTAGTTACAGTTCATTGTATCCTGTTGGGCCACTAAGTGGATGCAAATATTTTACTAACAGTAGTTTATGTTCAGATGCTGCGACATCAAGTGTTTCATCACCAACATCTACGTATCCAAAAGCACCGGGCTTTGAACGAGAAGATCAGGTAACTTTTATACAAAAAAATATCTGTATTATGAATGGGGTTAAGGCTTAATCATTTTCCAAACTTGTTTTTTTTTCCCATTTTGTGTTTGCAGTAACCAATTAACAGGTGTTCAAATTGGAGTCCATCAGGAATTCTTAGTTCTGGCATCATTACAATTTTGGTCCAATCATGGACAAAAGTACTGAATTCTCTGGGGCGAGATAAAACTAACTGCCCTTGACATCAAGGCAACATTTGAGAAAGAGTGGCAGCAAAGAGCCCTAGTAATATTGATGTGAATGGGAAGCAAGGGAAAATGCTGCATTGATTGCATTGTTCATATATAGCATAAAATAGATTTTGGTTATTGGAAACCAGTTATTTAAGCTACTGTGCATTGTTGAAGGGTCATTGCCCAGCTAAATCACACTCGACTACTTTATCCGTGACTATTTAATGCAAGCCAGTTTTATCCCTACATTCTCATAAAATGGTACAAGCCTTGGCTTTGTGCAGCTCGGCAACATTCAGATTTGAATGACTTAGTGTGAGCCCAAAACTATTTCCAGAATGTTCACCATCCTGTGCTACCAAAGATGAGAAAAGTTAACTGTGTCAGTCATGGGAATACAACAAGTTCCCACAACATCTCAAAATTGAAAACATCCAGGTTGATAGATATCCACCTTCCATTCTAAACATTAATTCCATCCATCATCATTGCATTTCAGCTGCACTATGATGCTGCTGCAGCATGCATCCAACAACTCATTTAGTCTTCTTTGATAGCAACCGTTACTTCTTGGAAGGACCAGTAAATGAAATGCATAGAAACACAAACTCAAATTCTCCTTCAAAGTGGTACATTCACAAGTTATAGAAGTAGAATTAGGCCACTCGGCCCATTGGGTCCATTCAATCATGGTTGATCTCTGCCTTCTAATTCAATTTTCCTGCCTTCTCCCTATAACCCTTGACACCTGTACAATATCATGATGTGGAAGTATATCGATTTTTTATTTAAATCAAAATCGTGGAACTTGGTATCTTTATCACAAAGGCTGCTCTGATTTCCAACAATTATCTACCGGACAATTGTAGACTGCAATAAAGACTGGCCACCCCAGCTAAGCCCATTCAGTTTCTACACACTACAATTCCATAAAGTGCAACATGTTTCTTGCCTATGATCTGACAGTTTAGAGCTATTTTGACCCATAATTTTAAATATAAGCATTTGATAATTTAAGTCTCAGATATATCGGCTTGCAGACGTATAGTGTCTTTCACTTAAATGTTACAAGATCATGGAACTTGTTTAGTGGAGAGTTCAACTCTGAACAAAGATCCCCAGATGTTTTGGAGACACTGATGGTGATTGAAAGAAAAGTTTTAAATAGTATGGATTGGCAATAATGTTTTGTCAGTCTGAAGAAGGGTCCTGACCTGAACTGTCACCTATCCATGTTCTCCAGAGATGCTGCCTGACCCATTGAGTTACTCCAGCATTTTGCGTCCTTTTTTTAAAAAACCTCTGCAGTTAAACATCTGCAGTTGCTTGTTTCTATGTTTCGGCAATAATCTTTTGTTGTTTCTCTGCAGCAATCTGCTCATTTTAACTTTCCTGTGCATCATAGATTTTCCTGCAGTGAGCAGTAGATTGATCTGCACTGTGGTCCATCTTAATGCTGTCACCTGTCCAAATAGCTAGGAATTGCACAGTAGGTCAGATTTGCTCTTTCTGTCATAACCCCACTTCCACCATAACAATTCCACTTAAGAAGCCATCATTATTTAGAGCAATACCACCCCAGGATTTTTCATCTTGCACCAAAAAAACAAGAGCTTAGAGGTTGCCTGTGAGCAGGCAACTTGAAGACTAAGAGCAGTTGAGATCTCAGATTAAGTTTATTTTTCTGATAAATGGAAACATTTATGGATCAATAGGCAATCCAGAAAGTTTGAAAGGTATTGACAATTCCTCCCCGGCCCTTTACGGGTGTTGTGTGCACATAAGTGGATGCAGTAAGATTAGTGGAGTAATTTCAGATACTTGCTAGTCACTTTGTGAAGTAATAGTGCTAATATCTTCCACCTGTTTACTGAAATGATTACTGCGAAACTACCCTTTCCAGAGACGATTAGCATGCACGGTTGCTGAACTATAACAAGAGTGGGGAAGGAGAATCAAGTACTGATGAAAGCAGATATCAGTGAAAGAATGAGATATTTTAGTTGAAACAGAAATGCTTAAGTTAGTTTGTTTACTCGCAGGCAAAGCAACATAAGAGCCAAACACTAGAAAATAACCAGAAATTGAATGAGCATGATAGTAAACAGGTGAGTGAGAGAAATTTAAAGCTAATTTTTAACTTCAATGGTTTACCAAAAATTAGTTGGGCCTTATTAACAATGTTCTTTGTTGGCTGCCCATGAAGTGCATAAAAATGAATGGCCTTCATAAGAATGTCAAATATATTTGTTTCAATTTGATTTAGTGTTTGCAGTCACCTTGCTGTTTGAGATTTTGATTGGACATTTTCCAATTAAAAAACATTTAATCTACATTTATCTAAGGGGTAAACTTATTTTAATTTTACTAATAATGCATTTATTGAATATTCGCATGGGAAACCAGCAAGAGCTGCAAAAATTCTAACTATCCGCTGCCACCTTTTCATCCCCACAGTCCCGATAACTGGCAACCCTCAAGTAGTCAATCTTATGAGCACTGTCTCAGCCAGCCCTGATCTTGTCTATCTTCCAAAATGAGCAGTTGCAGTAGGTAGTTAGTGAGTTGGTGAATTGTTTTTAACATCGCCCAGCTGTCGATTTTTTTCCTTTGAAATTTTTATTCCAATGTAGTTTATGAATTTTCACCATGCTGCCTGAGGTTTTAATTCTGCAAGGATGCCACCAAGTGTTTTATGAACTCTCCCTGTATAACGGAGGGATCTGGCATTTTTTTAAATTTTGCTCAAGCATTCAAAAGATTGGCAGACTTTTGTCACCTCTGCAAATCTTTTCTTCATTATTCTGATACCCCTAGGTTCCCTTGATATCCAAAAAACTATTAACATCAGCCTTAACAGACTTTTAGGCACCCCAGATTGGGAAACAACACCTCAGCATATACCCTAGTGATCCGTGTACAAAACAACATATGTGTTTCTGATATTATTTCTCATTTTTCTGGACATGATTCAGACTGCTTAATCTGTACTCGTATGACCAACCTGCCAACCCCGCGGGGTGAACCAATCTCTCTATATATCTATTCACTTGGCCTGTCCATATTCCATACAACCACATGGATTAGAATTAAGTTTGAATTCCTTGAGCCAATCACAATTTAATATCAATAGACAATTGACAGACAATAGGTGCAGGAGTAGGTCATTCGGGCCTTTGAGCCAGCACCGCCATTCAATGTGATCATGGCTGATCATCCACAATCAGTACCCCGTTCCTGCCCTCTCTCTATTGTTAAGAGCTCTATCTAAATCTCTCTTGAAAGCATCCAGAGAATTGGCCTCCACTGCCTTCTGAGGCAGAGAGTTCCACAGATTTACAATTCTCTGAGTGAAAAAGTTTTTCCTCATCTCCATTCTAAATGGCCCACCCCTTATTCTTAAACTATGGCCCCTGGTTCTGGACTCACCCAACATTGGGAACATGTTTCCTGCCTCTAGCGTGTCCAATCCCTTAATAATCTTATATGTTTCAATAAGATCCCCTCGCATCCTTCTAAATTCCAGTGTATACAAGTCCAGTCGCTCCAGTTTTTCAACAAACGACAGTCCCGCCATTCCGGGAATTAACCTTGTGAACCTATGCTGGCTGCACTCCCTCAATAGCAAGAATGTCCTTCCTCAAATTTGGGGACCAAAACTGCACACCGTACTCCAGGTGTGGTCTCACTGGGACCTCTTTGCTCCCATACTCAACTCCTCTTGTCATGGCTAATCTGATTTTAACCTCAATTCTGTAGTCCTGTCTACTTCTGGTAATCTTTTAAAACATCATTTATCAAGAATTTATCTACACCTGCCTTAAAAATATTAAAAAACCCTTCCACTGCTCTTTTCAAGAAGATTCCCCAAAGCACTCAACCGTCTAGAAAGGAAAGACAAAGTTGCCTCTTCTATGTGTTAAATGAATGGTTCCTTATTTTTAAACAGTGACCCGAGTTCTATATTCTACCACAGACACCCTCTGCACCTTTACTTTTTCAAGATCCTTTGGGATCTCAAATAAAATCAGAAAATGCTGGAAACACTCAGCAGTCAGACCACATCTGCAGGAAGAGAAACAGTTAATGTTTCGGGTTGAGGAATCTTTGTCAGAGCAGTTTTCCTGTTTGCTAGTTGGAAAAGCGAATTGTTAGCAGATTTTGATTTTTCCCTTGCATTCCATATTGCTTCAATGAAGTCTCTTGTTGCTCTTCTAATCCCCAGAGGAAAAGAGCCCAGCCAATCCAACCATTCCTGAATTAGTTCCTGAACTGTTTCAAGAAACTGAATGTAATGGATTTTATTTGTTTAACATTATGCTTTATTTTCAATGGTGCTTAATAAATGCTGTTTGGTAAAAAAACATTTGTTAAATATGTTCTAATCAAATGTGTGTTCCTTGCAGAATCTTTTAAATGTATTTTCAGTGGTAAATCCACTAGCAAGCAGTATAACATCTAGTTTGGCATCTAGTATTGGATCTGATACTTCATCTCCCTCTACTTTATCAACAATGAATGCCAAAGCAGTCCCATTTTACCCTGCTAGCAATACAGTAGAATCAGTAATTGGTAAGTGCTAATTATAACAAACAGATGTTGTTTTTACAGAACTCTGAAAATGATTTGTGGTAGTCAAAATCTGTTAGAGAATGATTTTTCATCTAATTGTACTGAATTGTCGGATATTGATATAGTATTGACTGAACTTCAGTAACTTTCTCGCCATGTACAGCAAACTCTGCTGGAACATAAAAAGCAGGAGTAGGCCAGTGAACCCTTTCCTGCCTGTTTTGCCATTGGCCATGATTATGGGTGATCTTTTGTTGGCTTTAACAACATTTATCCACACTCTCTCCATACTTGACTTCTTTGTACTTTAAATGTATGCCAATC
The DNA here is from genome assembly GCF_053455715.1 of Rhinoraja longicauda. Taxonomy (NCBI): domain Eukaryota; kingdom Metazoa; phylum Chordata; class Chondrichthyes; order Rajiformes; family Arhynchobatidae; genus Rhinoraja; species Rhinoraja longicauda. Next base: position 11,865,533 of record NC_135973.1, read on the forward strand.
TCTGCTTTGAATATATTCAATGACTACACCACTAATTCTGGGGTAGAAAATTCCAAACTCTTGAGAAAAGTTCTTTGTCGCTATCTAAAGTAGATGACTCTTAGTTCTAGGTGTGCCCTCTACTGTAAATCTTCACTGCACCCTGTCCAGCTTAACAACATCCTTCCTATAGCACGGTGACCAAAACTGAACACAATACTCCAAATGTAGCTTCGCCAATGTCTTGTACACATCTAACGTAACTTCCCAACTTCTATACTCAGTACTCTAACCTTCCAGAGCAGCCTACCATGCAAAACTTATCAAATGGCTTGCTGAAGTCCATATAGATGACGTCTATGGCTTTCCCCACATCAACCTTTATAGTTATTTCTTCAAAAATCTCAACCAGATTCATGAGAAACCATCTCCCACGTACAAAACTGCTGTCTATCGCTAATCAGCCCCTGTTTATACAAATCTATATATATTTTATCTCTTAGAATACGCTACAGTAACTTGCCTACCACAGATGCTAGGCTCACTGGTCTACAGTTCCCAGGCTTTTCTTGCAGCCCTTCTGAAATAGATGCGGCCATCCTCCAATCTCTTGGCACCTAACCCGTACCTAATGATGTTTTGTATATCTTAGCCAGGGCACCTGCAATTTCTTCTCGAGCTTTATAGTATCCATGATATATCTGATCAGGCCTTGGAGATTTATCCACCTTCATGCGCCTTAAGATGAAGAGCACCTCCTCGACTGTAACATTAACTGACCCATGTTCCCCAGTCTTCACATCTTTCTCCATTGTAAAATCAATGGAGAAATACTCATTAAGGACCTTGCCCATCTCCTTTGGCTTCACACAGAGATGACTGCTTTGGTTTCTAAGGGACCCTCCTGGAACTACGTCTCAATGCGAGTTGGAGCTTTCATTGAGGGAGCCCCTGTAGAGAGGAAGCCTGAAGGAAATGTAATTATATTGAGCTTAAAAAAACACAAAGTGCTGGAGGAACTCAGAAGGTCAGGCAGCATTCGTGGAAGGAAATGGATAGATGATGTTTCAGGTGGGACACTAATAATTCCATCTTGGTTTCTGGGAGGAGTTATGTGAATTAAAAACTTACTGATTGGAAAATATAATGCCCACCAATGGCACTTGGACCTGTTTGAATAGGAATTGGAAAAAAATGCCAGTCTTGCGCATAATGCAGAGAAATGAACTAAGGAGGTAATGAGGAATAGTATCTGATTGTCATGTGAAAATAATTTGGTTTTTGATAGAGAAGCTTATTAGGACAGAAGGAACTGAGCCATAACTTAGTAAAAATGCAACATCTTGCACGTCCAAGGAAAATTCCATCTGCCATTTCTTGGCCTACTTCCCCAGTTCATCTAACCCCTGTTGTAATTTTAAGATAACAAGATAGTGGGGAATGTTGCTAATTAGTCAATATCAGTTACGTTGCAACTCTTCAGTTAATGCCGCAGTCTGTCCCTGTATATAGGGACGGGCTGTCAAGTGGTGCAACTTGCTTGCCATTTAAGTGCCAGCCAAAGGTTGTCTTCAGTAATAGTGCAACTACTCACCCGTGAAATTAAAATGCTAACTCCCTCAGCATTACCGGCCTAGGTAGAATGGCTACAAGAGTAGGGTAGGTATGTGGAATTAAACAGCCAATTTATTCAAACAATTACATTTTCCTGAAAATCTTTGACTTCCTTCTGTATTTCCTTCAATGGAATGTTGGCCAAGGCCAGGCTGACTTATCACACTAGTAAACTTTGTTTAGCTTCAAAATAAGTATTGGTACATTTCCACTTTCTACAGACCTTTTAACACATCTAAAAATAGACATTGGAATTTTTTATTTTGGGAAATAAAATCACCATATCGAGTTTGGTGCCTTCCAATGTATTAGGTTTCACTGCCTATTTTGTTCTTTGGTATTGCCGGGAGTGCAAACTAGATGGTCTGGTTCAGTCCTTTTTTATTCTTCCGGTCACCTTTCACTGGTATTCAGGCACTCGACTCAGTTGTAATTCTTTAGTTCAATCCTGACCCTGCCCATCACACACCTGGCGTTTGTTTAAGTGTTAAACAGTTAATTGCCTGGTCAACTCTTAGAGACAGCAGGCAGAACTGCTGGGATGAATGGCCACATTTCTTTACACAAAAATTCCACAGTTCTATGAAATAGTTATCTTGAATTTATTTGGTAGGAAGATCCACTTACGTTTGTATCTTTAATTCTTAAAGAAGCGAATACAAGAACATAGGAAAGCTGGAGCAACCAATAGGCCCTTCCTACCTGACCTGCCACTAACACTATATATGTGTCAGTTTGACAAAGGGTCTCGCCCGAAACGTCACCCATTCCTTCTCTCCCTAGATGCTGCCTGACCAGCTGAGTTGCTCCAGCATTTTGTGTCTACTAACATTATATAATTATATTCAGCTTTCCCAACTGATTAATTATTTTGTTTTTTGATTATTGACTCTTGCACCTTTCCAATAATTAACTGACCTTTAGCCTTTTTTCCTTCTTGAACAAAGGAGTGAGATTAGCTTCAAATCCTCTTGTCACCCTCTGCTTCCCCCCCCCCCCCCCCCCCCCCCCCCCCCCCCCCTGGAGTTTAGGGATTAATGAAAATTTTCAACTAGTGGGTTCACTATCTGTGTATCCACTTGGTTTAAAACTAGTGTGCAGTGCATCAGGTCCTGGTAATTTGTTGTCCTTTATTCCCCTGCGTTTCTCCAAGACTTTATCTCTTGTAATTGGTATTTCTGAACTATAGTGAGAGACAAAGTGACAGTCATAATGTGACAGGCCAGGGCAGAAGATCTAAACGAAAATGTGCAAACAGTGTAAAAAAATGCAAAATAGCAAATCCCGAGTCGGAAATAACTAAAACAAAATCAAAGCTTAATATTCTTTATTTGAATGCATGTAGCATCTGGAACAAGATAAATGAGTTGAAAACCATAACCAGATATGAGTATGATGTAATGGCAATTACAGAAACATAGTCGCAGGATAATCAGGACTGGATGCTCAATATTCCATGTTGTGCGCGATATCAAAAGATATCAAAAGGAGGGGGAGCGACATTGTTAATCAGGGAAGGTACTAAAATCGTGCTCAGTTGTGATACAATGGCAATGGGTAGTGGTGTGGAATTGGTTTGGGTTGAAATCATGTGGGGACGGAAAACACAGGCAGGAGTGGTCTTGCGATTCCCAATAGGTCAGAGAAAAGGGCATGTTTGATGAGAATTGCATATATCATGGGAGATTTTAATCTATATGCATCAGGGGTTGTATTTTACAACAGTAATTGGAGAGCCTATCCTGGAAAATACTTATTTTAGATTTCATTTTACATAATGAGGAAGAATTTTGTCTTTGCTGCAGAAAACAGTGTATATTCCCCTTTGTTATCTCCTGTGACTGCTGCATTTCTCTTTTCATTCCCCCATTTGAATGGCTCCCTGTGCCTTGGTATTACGGACACTTGCACATTTTCTTTGCAGTCATAACCTGGTCATGATGGGGAACAAGAACCTTGACTCCTGGAATCCTCTCCCTGCCTTTTCTGCACACAAAGTCTTGTCCCTGACAATTCACCAACTTAAAGATAGTTAATCTAATAGCTGGTGACTGCCCCTTGAAATACAGTGTCCAGGTAACTGATATGTTGTAGTATTCATCAGTGTCCTGCTCATTGATCTTGAGGCAAAGTTCCTCAAGCAGCCAACATCAGTCTGAAGAAGGGTCTCGACCCGAAACGTCACCCATTCCTTGTCTCCTGAGATGCTGCCTGACCTGCTGAGTTACTCCAGCATTTTGTGAATAAATACCTTCGATTTGTACCAGCATCTGCAGTTATTTTCTTACAATTACTTTACTGTAGATATGGTCACTTTTTAACCTACCAGTCCCCATACGTTGTGACTAAACACATGGTCTGCCTAGTCAACTGTTCTAATGAACTAGTTGTATTTATTAGTTGAATTAGTGTACATTAGGATTTACTTGTCTATACTAAAGCATTGAACCTTTTTAATTCATAAGCTGCTCAATCGATGTTGCAGTTGCAACCATGCTTGGCAATTGGAGTGTTAAATGAAGTTGTCGCTAATGCAGTCCTCGGAGGTGTCGGGTTGCTTTTAATGCTGTTAGGTTGCAGAGAGCACGTGATGCAAATTGCTTTGATTAGTCAGTTTGTGAAGAGGGAGGGAGTGGTGTGTCTGACTGGAAATGGGTGTGGAGCAGAAGCTGGTGCAGAGTGACTCAGCAGTCAGAAGGCCAGCGCGAGTCCTGAACAGCTTACTCCGTCCGCCGAGGTGAGGGCATATTTACTGTAAGAATTCATAAGTTCCCGCAGTGTCCACTGCCAAGGTCTGTTGCAGTCACATTCCATTATAATGTATTATGTTGCTGGATAAGATTTTCTCTTGAGGTTTATGGATATTTTAAGAAAATTCACAATGAGGATAAGGATAATTCTGTCTGAATGTCTTGGCTTGTTAGCAAGTGTCAAGAACAGTGCTTAAATAGATAAGAGCATAGATAGTTGATTGAGGAAAGAATGTAACCTGTTCTGTAACATATAGATTAGGTTTAGAACTCAGCAAACAAGCCACATATTTAAAGATTAAATATAGGAAAGTATTGTTTTTTGGTCAAACATTATTTAGTAATGTGAAGGATCTTCCATATGTAAAGTTTCATATTAAATCTTGATATTTTATTTTTACATCAAAAATTTTGTGCTGATGAGTGAGTGACTGAGTTAGCTAATATGCCAGTGCTGTTTGCGCTGATACATTAGGCCTTTGTGGTTTGAAGGGGAAGGCCAGGCGTAAGTCACAGTTACAGGGGGACTGTACATGGTGTGTGTAGAGTGAGACGGGATAAAATATGCAGTATGCAGCAGGCTTGCAGCACTCACTGTTGAAACATCTAAATAAATAAACCTGGTGTAGGTGAGGTAATACGAGGGTTGGCATCATGTTTGCAAATGTACACCAGTGATGCCTCGGGACAATGCCTAGAAATAATGAATTACATTTGATATTCAGCAACCCCAGTTTGCTCGAAAGTACTTGAGAACATTTTTTTTTGTCTGGATATTTTACTGTAATATAACATAGAATTGATCCTCATTCAGTCCTTTCTGTAACATTGTTCGTGCTCATGATATTTTTTCATTATAAATGGCACAGATAATCATTGGGACCCTGTTTATACCCATTCATTTATTTAAAATGCACTAATTGACCGGGTGCAATGGCTGGTTATTTAAAAACCTGGTATGGGAACGGTGATTATCAGCTGTGTTCTTTGATAACTGTTACCGTGACTTTAATTTCTATCACTGGTGTAGAATAGACCAAAAATCTTTGATTTGATACTGTGGAAAGGTTTTTTGGTTTAGTTTATTCATCATATCATATCATATATATACAGCGCGGAAACAGGCCTTTTCGGCCCACCAAGTCCGCGCCGCCCAGCGATCCCCGCACATTAACACTATCCTACACACTAGGGACAATTTTTACATTTACCCAGCCAATTTACCTACATACCTGTACGTCTTTGGAGTGTGGGAGGAATCGAAGATCTCGGAGAAAACCCACACAGGTCACGGGGAGAACGTACAAACTCCTTACAGTACAGCACCCGTAGTCAGGATCGAACCTGAGTCTCCGGCGCTGCATTCGCTGTAAAGCAGCAACTCTACCGCTGCGCTACCGTGCCGCATTGTCACGCATACAGAGGTACAGTGAAAAGCTTTTGTTGTGTGTTAACCAGTAACCTTTTTTTTTTTTGTTGGTACCAGTAGAAATACAGTGGGCAATTAAGGATTCATTTAACCTTTGATTCTGAAAGTCCTTAAATGGTTTTACCTTTATTGTGGCGCAATCAATGTTTCTTTCCCTCCATCATCTAAACCTCCTTGCAGCCCTATTTACCCCGCCTCCAATCAACTCTGATCTTGGGTTTGGAACGGTATTGAAAATGGATAGAAATATGGAGACAACTTCACTGTTTAGCAATTAAATTGGCAGGCCTGACAGTTCTGAGAGGAGCATTCAATGCTCAACGTGGCAGCTGTGGAATTTAAATTCATTCAATAATCTGGAATTTGTGCAGGGAAAAGAAAACCTACCTTTAGTTCATGATCACCATGTAAGATACTGAATTGTCATTTTTTTAAAAACTATCTGCCTCACTGATGTCCTTCAGGGGAAGAGATCTTCCATTCTCACCCATCGAACCCAAATATCCAACCAGACCCACTCTACTTGACTGACTCTTACATGAACTCTTCACCAACAAACCATTCAGTTCAGAAGGAATTCACCACTCCTTTAGAAGGTAATTATGATTGGGGAAATAAATTCTGCCAGCAACATCCAGATTTCAAAAATGAAGTTTAAAAATAAATGAAGTTGCTGGTTTTGTTTCCCGTCCTATTCTGAATTTGTTTGTCTCAACTAGAAAGATTGTAGGCTCATGAAGTTGGTCCCTTCTCTATTTATATCACTTCCTATTCTAAAAGGATGTAGGTGGTTATTTGATGAGGACATTTGACCAATTCATCAAGGTCACTTGTCAATAAGGACAAAATCCCAGACTATTAACAGAATTGTATCGTGGCAATGATACCTTCTTAAGAGGGGCAGAATGAGCAATTTTTGCAACAATATATGAAAATCTGTGAGATTTGCTTTGAAAGAAAACTTGTATTTATTTTTGCTAGGTAGTGTGACACAGTGGTAGAGTCGTATTGCCTGGAAACGGGCATTTGGCCCATTTGAGTCTGTACAGACCAAGCACCCATTTACACTATTATTCTTCCCATATTTTCATCAACACTCCTCCCCGCCCGCAAACTTTGCCACTCAGCTATGTAGTAGGGATAATATACCTTGGTTAATTAACCTACCAGCCCGTACGTCTTTGCGATCTTGGGAAACTTGTGCAATCACATGGAAAACATGCAAATCCCACACACACAGCAGCAGATCATTGAACCTGGGCCACTGGAGCAGTAAGGTAGCGGTTTGCTAGTGCTCTGCATTGTGACTCCTTCCGTGATCTTTCCCCCCTCCCGCCCCCTCTGAGCTATTGGCTACATTTTCCCACCCTCCATTGTTGCAGATAATAGTCAATAGCTACTAACCAGACACTGAGTCACTTTTGTTCAGAGAGACTCAGTTCCACTAGTCCCTACCATCCAATATGAAGTCTGTACAGACTCTGAGTGGAATTTTCTGGTCAATATGTCTCGCGATACCAGAATTAAATGATTGCAAGAGCCTATTCTGTTTCAATTTTATTTACGACATCTCCTTTCTCATCTCTTGAGAATTTTCTGGTATGTTTCTGTTTACAATACGTAAACATCAACTGTAGTATGTAAATTATAAATGTTATTTTTGGCATTTAATGTTACTAACTGACCTCCCAAATTGTGCTCTTAGCTATAACCACCATGCAAATTAGTATCGGCAGTAATTTGTGACTTGCGATGGTAATGTTGTCATAAGGATCTTCTGACCTGTTTGCCTTGGCTCTTTATCATTCACGTTCTCTAAACATTACTTTCATTTTGAGGTTTCATCTAATATTTGAAGTTTCTCATTTCCCGATCAATGTCCTGACAACAGAGCCTGGTATACAATAAAATCAGTGGAGAGTGCCAGGTGCTATCCTCCCACAGACTCGCAGAGGGTTTGGCAAGTTCTATAAGCAGGTGGAGGGGGGAACTATAGAATGTGAGCTCCAACATTTCCATATTTATCTTGTCTCTGTCCTTTTCCAATTTGACTCATTTAACCAAATTTCTTTTCCTACCTTAGGTTCTGCTTTAGATCTTCATTTTGGTGACGTAAATGTTGCATCTCTTGATAAAGAATTAGAAGATCAAGATACTAGTGACATAGGAATAAAAGGTAATCACTGGAAAGTAATTTCATCCCTCACCAACACATCTACATTTACATCCAGGTCATTTATATATATCACAAACAGCAGAGGTCCCAGTACAGATCCTTGCAGAATTCCACTGGTCGCAGACTCCAACCAGAATACTTCACAATATATCACAAACCCTTGTCTTCCATGACTAAGACAGTTCTGAATCCATGCAGCCAAGTCATTATGAATCCAGTACATCTTAATCTTCTGGATCAGCTAACCGCGAGCGACCTTACCAAAAGCCTTACTAAAATCCATGTATACAACATCCACTGACCTACCTGCATCATTTTTTTTTCATCATCTCAAAAAACGCAATCAAGTTACTGAGACCTGTCATGTACAAAGCCATGCCGGCTATCCCTAATTAGCCGTTAAAGTGGCAAAGTAGTTGTGCTCATGCGCTCCAATTCTTAACTGAACACTGAGCGGCTTATGCCGTAGATCAAATAACAATGCTCGTTGGAAGCATTAACTTTTATAATGAATTGTATCTCCCTGACATCGTTGAAATGTTTTTTTCCCCAATACATTTATTTTGCTTTCACAGGTCAGAGACTATTGGGCAGTTCGGCTCCTGTAAATATTCCAGGATCTCTTGCTCGTTCTTCTTCTTTGCATTCTTCTTCATCCTTATCTGCCTCTCCACTTGGTTCCCTTTCCCAATCTTTCCTTTCATCCAGCATGGCTCCACAGCAACAGCAGCAATCAAAATCTGAGCATGCTCTCCTGGGCACTTCAGCTTCCTCGCACAGTTCCTTGGGTAAGTTATTGTAACATTTCCCACATCTCTTTTATGCATTTTGACTTCAATGGTTTTAAATCTACCAATATATTTAGAATAGTTCTTGCATTTTTTTCAGTAATACTTGTTATTCATTATCAAATAATGCTTCCTTGTGTAATGTACTGAACAGTTTTTAAGGACCAAACCATGACATCCTGTGTAAATCAGCATGCATTTAGCTCTTGGGTCCTTATAGTGTCAGCATATACGTTATCATGGTCTATAAAATCACAGAATTGTTCCTGCAGTGGTGGTGGCAATTTTCCCATTATGTCCTAATGTTCTCACAGAATAATCTATTCAGTCCTTCTGCCCTGTTCTTTTCTCATAGATCTGAAAAAATATTGTACCTCAGATCCCTATAAAGGTTTCTTTGAAAACCCTGATTGACTTAGTTACCACCATCCTTACAAGTGGTGAGCTCCAAATCATAACCATACTCTAGTGTATATTAAAGGAAAACTCCTTGGTGTCACTTTGAATTGATGTCACCTGCTTCTCCAAACATCTGCTGATTGTTACAGCTTCTCCCCATTCGCCCCTTTCTACGTTTATCATGCTTCTGTTCATCTTTGTCAAAATTCCTTTTAAACTTTGCTTCAAGTAGGATCCCATTTTCTTCAGTCTAATCTTACAACTGAAATCTCATTTGTGGGACCATTCCTACATTTCTTCCGTATCATTTTAGGCCTGTGCGTTCTTCCTAAAGTGTGGTGACAATAATTATATCGGATACTGGTATTTTATGAAGATCCGATATACTTTCCTGCTGCATGCCTCTATATGAATTCTAGGATCCTATGTGAAAATTATAATAAAAACTGGCAATCTGACATAAAATCAGGAAATACTTATCTGTTTGGGCAGCATTCGAGGAAAGAAAAGGTGAATTTAAGTCTTGAAGAAGTCTCCTGACCGACAACATGAACAGTTTCTCTTTCCACTAATGCTGTCTGACCTGCTGTGTGTTTCCAGCATTTTTTTAAATGTTTCATTCCAGGATCTGATATACTTCAATCCCTCCCTGAATGTGTCCTACCACCTTCAAGGATTGGGATTCCTGCACTCCTTAAATCTGTGCTTTTAGTCTATATTATCTCTCATGTCTTTCTGCCAAAATAAGTCACTTCACATTTCTCTTAAATTTCACTTGTCACTCTTCACCTGGCACATCTCTGTAACTTGGAGGATTTGTAAATTACAGAAAGATACACCATCATGAGGGAACTTGATGAGGTGGATGTGGAGAGGATGTTTCCTCTAACAAGAGAATGTAGAACTAGAGGTCGCTATTTGCACATGCAAGTCAGATGAAGCACAATTTTTTTTTCTGAGGTTTTAAGTTTTGGAACTCTCCCTCAAATGGTAGAAGCAGTGTTCAAATACTTTTCAGGCAGAGATTTATAGATTCTTGACAAACAAGAGGGAATAAAGTTACTAGGTGTTGGCAGAATTACATATTTGAGATTGCTATCAGATCAACTGTGATCTTATTGATTGGCAGAGCAGGCTTAAGGGGCCAATTGCCTTGCTCCTGCTGCTAATCCATCTATTCTATGCGCACAAAAAGCTGGAGTAACTCAGCAGGTCAGGCAGCATCTCGGGAGAAAAGGAATACGTGACGTTTCGGGTTGAGACCTTTTAGACTGAGAGTCAGGGGAAAGGGAAACGAGCGATAGAGACTCGGGGGAGGGGGGGTGGGGAAGGGAAACAAGAGATATATCTGACTCTCAGACCGAAGAAGTGTCTTGGCCTGAACGCCACCTATTCCTTTTCTCCAGAGATGCTGCTTGACCCGCTGACTTACTATAGCTTTTTGTCTATCTTCGGTTTAAACTAGCATCTGCAGTTCCTTCCTACATATTCTATGTGCACATTCATCCAGGGACACCAGATTTAGAAGTCCCACCCATTTTCTTTGTGAGAACAGCTTGCTCTGAAACCTTTGACTCTCTGCCTTGAAACCCTCTCATTGTTCCGGCACTGATATATCTTCAATCATTTCTGCTTTGCCTCTGTGTCATTGCATAAGTTGTCCTGGCCTATATGCCCTTCATCTGCTTAAGATTTACTGACTTTTATGTTAACTGGCATTATTTTCCTGTGATTTACAATTGTCCATCTTACTTCCCTTTTTACCTCTTTCAAGTTGCCGTGTTCTGCCCAGTTCTCACTTAAATTCTTCAAATGATATGTATCATACACCTTTTTTGTTTTATTCTCTATTTTCTGCCTCTTTTGTCATCCAGGGAGCTCTGCCTTTGGCTTCCCTAGCTTTGACTTTTGTGGGAATGTAAGCATCTTTAATGATTTTCTTTCCCAGTCCAGTTTTATCTGACACATGAACGGTCAGATTTTCCCCTTGTTCCATTGGTTAGCCCTCCTCCTTTTAAGTTATGATTTAGATTGAGAGGGGGTAAGAAAAAATCTAAATCTTTGATATTGTTTATAGTCACACGTCCACCTGGCTAACCATTAATTCTGTGGAAATAGATCCACCAAGGCATTCTTCTATATTAGGTCAAAAACCTACTGATCAAGAAGGTTCTCTTGAACAAATCTTAGTAACTCCTCCTTTACTCTGTCTTGGCAATTGAAGTGTAATATCTTTACATGCACATCAATCTGTTCCGGAGATTTTCTTTAGCTTCCTCTCACGATTTGCCATTTACAGAATATCCTCAAAAGCTTCATTGCGTCCTCTTCCTTAACTCATCGTTGACTCGCTCAAGGGTGACCCCTCTCTCCTTTCAGCGTTATTGTGTCAACTATAATTATTTTTCAGTGGTATCACCTTGCTTGCTTTTCTGCACATCTGTATCCAGAATTCTAAAATGTCCCATTCTACTTTTTTTTTCCAAGCCCTGTGTCAATTATTGTTGTTGCACCACATTTCTCGCATCTCTATTTGTGCCTGTAGCTCACCAACCGTGTTGACCGCACTTTGTGCATTATACACTTTCTAAACCCTCGATTGTCTTCTCAGTAGACTCACTTCATTTGCTCGAACCCAAGACACTCCTACTTCCTACTGTCATTCCAACTGCCACTTCCACTCCCTTATGTCACTTGTTCCTCACTCTTCCTTCTGCATACTGGTACCTGTTCTCCTGCCGACTTAGTCTAATGGTGGAAACACTCTCTCAAATTTGGCTAATGTTGATACTTGAGTCATGGAATTGGATGAAGGGAGAAATAGAGCACAGAACTGGATTAAGGAGCTTGAGAGGGCAGTACTGGGCGAGAGTGTGCGGAGGGCATTGCACTGGATTGTGACTTCAGTAGGACAAAACGGCATTATGCCTTGAATACAAAGAAATTAGGGAAATTAACCGAAAGAATATCAATAGCAATGTAGAGAATGAATGCAGGAAGCTGTTACTGCCATGCTGATTTTCCTTCAGAGCCAGGTTTTGTGGATGATGGGGCACCAGTATCAGAACCTGCATGTCATCTTATTGCCCCTCTTCCCCCATTGAATTGTGCATTTGAAATCTGTTTTCCTTCCATTAGGTTTGAATGGTGTTTCTGGAAGCATCTGGGATCATTTTGTTAGTGGTAATTTCTCTCCCAGTCCATCCCCTGTATTCAGTAGTAGTGCCACAACCACCACTGCTGGCTCTAGCAACAGTGAGCTCGCCAGAGTGCGGAGAGAACTTGAGGAGGCAAAACGGAAGATCAAACAGTGGGAAGACTCTTGGCAGCAAGTGAAGCAGGTGGGTGTGAAGGGGGTAGACATGCATTTCCAAATCTTTGGGACAAGTTCTTTAGAACTCTCCTTCCAACCAGATAATGGATATATGCTACAAATGACTAGGAAATGGGAATCATGTGCTGCAAAGGAATTGGAGAAGCATAAGTCACGCGATTCCACATTTACTAATGGATGTGTTTGATTTGCCTGAATGTTGGTAAGAGAATGTAGAAATGTTGCCTGTGGTGGGATGGCTCATACTTAAGAGAGGCTTGCATGGGCTTTATGTGAGTCATAATGTCTTCTCATTCTAGCTTATCTGTTAAGTTGTGATCATGTGTATCTTAGATGTGTGCTGTTGTTATTACGTGATTCCAATTACATGTAATAAACTAAAATGTGCTATCCTTTGTAACAAACCATGTAGCCAAATGGCTAGAAACATAGAAACATAGAAAATAGGTGCAGGAGTAGGCCCTTCGAGCCTGCACCGCCATTCAATATGATCATGGCTGATCATCCAGCTCAGTAGCCTGTACCTGCCTTCTCTCCATATCCCCTGATCCCTTTAGCAAAAAGGGCCACATCTAACTCCCTCTTAAATATAGCCAATGAACTGGCCTCAACTACCTTCTGTGGCAGAGAATTCCACAGACTCACCACTCTGTGTGAAGAAATGTTTTCTCATCTCGGTCCTAAAAGACTTCCCCCTTATCCTTAAGCTGTGACCCCTGGTTCTGGACTCCCCCAACATCGGGAACAATCTTCCCGCATCTAGCCTCTCCAACCCCTTAAGAATTTTATATGTTTCTATAAGATCCCCCCTCAGTCTTCTAAATTCCAGCGAGTACAAGCCCAGTCTATCCAGTCTTTCCTCATATGGAAGTCCCGCCATCCCAGGGATCAATCTGGTGAACCTTCTCTGTACTCCCTCTAAGGCAAGAACGTCTTTCCTCAGGTTAGGAGACCAAAACTGCACACAATACTCCAGGTGCGGTCTCACCAAGGCCCTGTACAACTGCAGCAGAACCCCGCTGCTCCTAAACTCAAATCCTCTTGCTATGAATGCCAACATACCATTCGCTTTCTTCACTGCCTGCTGCACCTGCATGCTTGCTTTCAATGACTGGTGCACCATGACACCCAGGTCACGTTGCATCTCCCCTTCTCCCAATCGGTCACCATTCAGGTAATACTCTGCTTTCCTGTTCTTGCCGCCAAAGTGGATAACCTCACATTTATCCACATTATATTGCATCTGCCATGCATTTGCCCACTCGCCTAATCAATCCAAGTCACTCTGCAGCCTCCTAGCATCCTCCTCGCAGCTAACACTGCCACCCAGCTTCGTGTCATCCGCAAACTTAGAGATGTTGCATTCAATTCCCTCGTCCAAATCATTAATATACACTGTAAATAACTGGGGTCCCAGCACTGAGCCTTGCGGTACCCCACTAGTCACTGCCTGCCATTCCGAAAAGGACCCGTTTATTCCTACTCTTTGCTTCCTGTCCGCCAACCAATTTTCTATCCACCTCAACACTGAACCCTCAATACCGTGTGCCTTAAGTTTGTACACCAATCTCCTATGTGGGACCTTGTCGAAGGCCTTCTGAAAGTCCAGATATAACACATCGACTGGTTCTCCCTTATCCACTCTACTAGTTACATCCTCGAAAAATTCCCTTCGTCAGACATGATTTGCCTTTGGTAAATCCATGCTGACTTTGTCCGATGATTTCACCACTTTCCAAATGTGACGCTATCACATCTTTAATAACTGACTCTAGCATTTTCCCCACTACCGATGTTAGGCTAACTGGTCTATAATTCCCCGTTTTCTCTCTCCCTCCCTTTTTAAAAAGTGGGGTTACATTAGCTACCCTCCAGTCCTCAGGAACTACTCCAGAATCTAAAGAGTTTTGAAAAATTATCACTAATGCATCCACTATTTCTGAGGCTACTTCCTTAAGCACTCTGGGGTGCAGCCTATCTGGCCCTGGGGATTTATCTGCCTTTAATCCATTTAATTTACCTAACACCACTTCCCGACTAACCTGGATTTCCCTCAGTTCCTCCATCTCATTAGACCCCCGGTCCCCCGCTATTTCCGGCAGACGGTTTATGCCTTCCTTAGTGAAGACAGAACCAAAGTATTTGTTCAATTGGTCTGCCATCTCCTTGTTCCCTATGATCAATTCACCTGTTTCCAACTGCAAGGGACCTACATTTGTCTTAACTAATCTTTTTCTCTTGACATATCTATAAAAGCTTTTGCAGTCAGTTTTTATGTTCCTTGCCAGTTTTCCCTCATAATCTATTTTCCCTTTCCTAATTAAGCCCTTTGTCCTCCTCTGCTGGACTCTGAATTTCTCCCAGTCCCCTGGTATGCTACTTTTTCTGGCTAATCTGTATGCTTCATCTTTTGTTTTAATACTATCCTTGATTTCCCTTGTTAGCCACAGATGCACTACCTTTCCTGGTTTGTTCTTTTGCCAAACTGGGATGAACACTTGTTGTACTTCATCCATGCGACCTTTAAATGCCTTCCATTGCATGTCCACCGTCAACCCTTTCAGCATCAATCGCCAGTCTATCTTGGACAATTCACGCCTCATACCCTCAAAGTTACCTTTCTTTAAGTTCAGAACACTTGTTTCTGTATCGACTTTGTCACTCTCCATCCTAATGAAGAACTCTACCATATTATGATCACTCTTGCCCAAGGGGCCTCGCACAACAAGACTGCTAACTAACCTTTCCTCATTACTCAATACCCAGTCTAGAATGGCCTGTTCTCTCGTTGGTTCCTCGACATGTTTTTTTAGAAAACCATCTCTCAAACATTCCAAGAAATCCTCTTCCTCAGCACCCCTGCCAGTTTGGTTCACCCAATCTATATGTAGATTGAAGTCACCCATTATAACTGCTGCACCTTTAGTGCACGCATTTCTAATTTCCTGCTTGATGCCATCCCCAACCTCACTACTGCTGTTAGGTGGCCTGTACACAACTCCCACTAGCGTTTTCTGCCCCTTAGTGTTTCGTAGCTCTACCCATATCGATTCCACTTCCTCCAAGCTAATGTCCTTCCTTTCCACTGCTTTAATCTCCTCTCTAACCAGTAACGCTACCCCACCTCCTTTTCCTTTCTGTCTATTCCGCCAGAATATAGAATATCCCTGGATGTTGAGCTCCCAGCCTTGGTCACCCTGGAGCCATGTCTCCGTAATCCCAACTATATCATAATCATTAATAACTATCTCCACATTTAATTCATCCACCTTATTACGTATACTCCTTGCATTGAGACACAAAGCCTTCAGGCTTGTTTTTACAACTCTCTTACCCCTTATACAATTATGTTGAAAAGTGGCCCTTTTTGATTTTTGCCCTGGATTTGTCTGCCTGCCACTTTTACTTTTCACCTTGCTACCTGTTGCTTCTACCCTCATTTTACACCCCTCTGTCTCTCTGCTCCTGCTCCCATCCCCCTGCCACATTAGTTTAAATCCTCCCCGACAGCACTAGCAAACACTCCCCCTAGGACATTGGTTCCATTCCAGCTCAGGTGCAGACCGTCCTGTTTGTACTGGTCCCACCTCTCCCAGAACTGGTTCCAATGTCCTAAAAATTTGAATCCCTCCCCCTTGCACCATTTTTCAAGCCACGTATTCATCTGAAATATCCTCCTATTCCTACTCTGACTAGCACGTGGCACTGGTAGTAATCCAGAGATTATTACCTTTGAGGTCCTACTTTTAAGTTTTTCTCCTAGCTCTCTAAATTCACCTTGTAGGACCTCATCCCGTTTTTTACCTAAATCGTTGGTGCCAATGTGCACCACGACAACTGGCTGCTCACCCTCCCCCTCCAGAATGTCCTGCAGCCGCTCAGAGATATCCCTGACCCTTGCACCAGGGAGGCAACATACCATCCTGGAGTCTCGTTTGCGGCCGCAGAAACGCCTATCTATTCCCCTTACAATTGAATCCCCTATCACTATAGCCCTTCCACTCTTTTTCCTCCCCTCTTTTGCCGCAGAGCCACCCACGGTGCCATGAACTTGGCTGCTGCTGCCTTCCCCTGATGAGCCATCTCCCCCAACAGTATCCAAAATGGCATATCTGCTTAGGAGGGAGATGACCGCAGGGGACTCCTGCACTACCTGCCTACTGCTACGCTGGCTAGTGGCCACCCGTTTCCTTTCTGTCCGCTTATCTTTTACCTGTGGTGTGGCCAACTCACTATACGTGCTATCCACGACCTTCTCAGCATCGTGGATGCTCCAGAATGAGTCCAACCGCAGCTCCAACCGTTCAATGCGGTTTGCCAGGAGCTGCACCTGGACACACTTCCTGCACATGTAGTCATCAGGGACACCAACAATATCCCTGATCTCCCACATGTTGCAGGATGAGCATTCCACGGGGCCGATTTCACCTGACATGTCTTACCCCCAAATTAAATCAAATCCCTCTTAATCCTTTAAACTGTACCTTTACTAAAAAGCACTGTACCTTTAACTCACTGAACCCTTAACTCACTGAACCCTTAACTCACTGAACCCTTAACTAAAAGTAGCTATAACTGAACAGTTAAATGACAATAACTGAACAACCATTCTCATTGATGCCAACACACCAGAGATTGACTTTACATTAGTGTTTTTGCAAGATTCTCACTGAGATCTTTGCGTTGTTAGTGCTTTGCTTCAGCCAATAGTTCCATTAGTGCAGTGTTGCTTCTTCAATCCCAGATTGAATGGTAAGATCATGAATTAGTGTTGAGCTGTGGATGCAGCATTTCTCAAAAACACAGTTGCGTTAGGTCACCAGTTTACTTTTGAGGATAAATTTAAGTTCATTAGAGTTGTGTTTTTCTTCCTCAGTTTGTTTTATGACATTGTTTCTCTAATCAGGCATGTGATGCATGGCAAAAGGAAGCTCTGGAAGCCAAAGAAAGGGCGAAGGTGGCTGATACCGACCGGCAAGTGGTAATACAACAGAAGGAAGAAGTGGATAAACAGCTAAAAAAGCTTCAAGAGGATTTCGATGCTTTATGTCATTCACCAAACTTTCCCCTTCTTAGAAATTATGGGGACATAGACAAGCTTCCTTTACCAAAGCTTCATTCTATACAAAGCCAATTACGTGCTGATTTGGACCTTGTAGATGGGGTGAGTTGGAACTTTTATTTAGCATGTAGAAAATAAAGGCGTAAAGTATATACACCTAAAAAAAAAAACTACTGCACTCATCCATTCTACACTTTGAAAGTACGTTACATTATTTACCAAACTAAGAATTCGGGATCCAAAGTATGACTGATTCTTTACGTAGCAGGAAACCATCAGTTTCATCTGGGATTAATTAGCTGATTTCTAGTCAACATATCACTGCTGGGACAGAAGAGAACACATAGAATCCCCACTCCATCTTGCTATACAATTGTTGGAAATGTGTGTTTGTTTTGCACGTGTGTATGCATATGTGACATTTTGTCCTGGATTGAATAGCACTTGGACAAATAATGCAACCTTGGCAGTGAAGAAATAACCAATGAATGCTGTCTTAAGGACTGCACCACAGTGAAAGTTAGCAACCTGTGTGGAGTAGGACAATAATAGTATCCGGCTTTAGACCTTATAATTTGTTACTCATCTCTTCCCTTGTGCTCAGAAAGTGGAACCTGAACAATGAAGCATTTTATTTTGGGTACCATAAACTGAAAATCAGACATGTTATTTGACCAGACCTTCAGGCCATCAGTTTCCTTGAATAGTAGGACTGTGATATCTTGCTGGAAGTTGAGGGGATGGGATTAATAGATATTGAGCTTGTAATGAACCAGAATATTTATTGCATCTTAAATGCATGGTGAACAAAAGTTTTAATCTAATTTTTACAAGCTTAAAAAAAACCATGTAGAATGTTATAAGCTTGGTAAAGAAATTGCTATATTCAAATCACAATTTATTTTTCATTCAATACAGGTAATATATCAGCTCCAGTCGAAGAAATGCATTGTATGCCAGGAACGTGACCGTTCTATATTACTCCAGCCTTGCCAGCATTATGTCCTCTGTGAGCACTGTGCACCTAACAAAATTGAATGTCCCTATTGTAAAACTAAAGTAATGAACTGGTGATGAATATATTCTAGGTACATGGAACTAGCCTTTTGAAGAACGACTACACTATTCTAACAAATCAAAGCTGTAGTGCCCCCCTTCATATTGGAAATATTTAAAATTACGCAGTGAGTACATCCTACCCTACAAAATACAGCATTTGTTTCTGTATTTATTTACTAATTATTTTAATACATATAAGCTCTTCTCTTTTCCCTGGGAAAACTTGCAATATGCATCTTGGTAAACCAGTTATTCACAGTAACTCCTTTGGTCTTTTCTTGAGCACGTTTAGCTATACAGTTTGCTTTAGTCCGACTGACGTGCTTTTTAGACTGTTGCTGCATTTCCATCACTTCTGAGTTTACAACTGGACCCTTACCGCATGTATTCAGAAAGAAAAATTGAAGTAAACTCTAGGCACTTCAGATATCAAGTTCTAGCGTAGGATCGACTTGCTGTGTATTTCCAATGAATACTGCATGCACAGCACTGCAGCTTTAGCATTTTTATGTTCTAGTATTTTACATATAAAATTTTAAAAGAAAAAAAAGACTAGGTTATGTGAAGAGGTTTAATTTCCTGTAAAGCACTTTGTTAACCTGGTTTTTTTCTTTTCGTTTAGAGGTTATAATAAATTGCTTTCAAGCTGCTTTGTAGTTTTTTTCAGAATATGTGATGATATAAAACTTTGTATGTGTATTGTGAAACCTATTAATAGATATTTGGTATTCCAATTCTTACTGTTAAATCATAGTAAAGTGAACATTGTTAGATTTCCTATTCTAATTAAGTACAATTATAAATATTAGTATTGTGCAACTTGCTAGGATTTTTACATTTTTCAATTTATAAATTAAATGCAAAATTTTAATGCTTAAAAGGATAACCAGCAGCAATTTCATACAGGCACATATGCTAAACTAAGCAAACAAATAGTCTGAAGAGACGTTTGCTATTTTATATAATAAAATGAACCAGTCTTTTTTTTCCTCCAAAGTGAGCTGTATTGACCAGCTTGTGGTTGGAGGTTTTGTAGCTAGCATCATGAAAGTTTTTAATGAGTTGTTTCTTTTCTTCTCTGTTGGTGCAACTCCTAGCCTTGTAAGTATTTTAAATGATTATCTAATTTCTGGCCACTGTTACCAAGTGCCTTCTGCCTTGCCTAAATCTAAATTGCAATGACAACTTTTGTCAGACAGGCAAAGGTACTTTGATGTGAGATCTTTGCACTGATTATATATATATATATATATATATATATATATATATATATATATATATACACACACACACACATACATTTATATTTAAATATATAATTAATGCGAAACCACAGACCAGCTTTCTCTTAACTGAAAAGAGGTAAGGTGCATAAAATTCAGGATGAAACCATACTGATAGTGGATGTTTTGAAATTTCCACCACTTCTTGTTCTGTGATTTTTGAGTATACTTGTTACTGGAGGGCTAAGACATGTGCTCTCCTTTACATTTGTCACTTAATTGAACAGCATTGTATGTACAAGTTATAAATAAGAATGAAATAACTGACCTATTACTGTGTTGATTTAAATTATTTGTCTTCACTTCTTGTCATTCTGTATTAGAAGTCCATTGATAATATTGCCAACAAAGTGTTGAAATGCTGATCAGTGATGTTCAGAGAAACTAGTGTAGTTAAGTGAATGGATCATGAAATGCCATCATTAATGAATTGTGTACAGATCTCTGTATTTTTTAATCTAATTTGCATTGGGACATGAGTATTGCTAAGCACCACGTGCAAATGGAGAGAAGCCCTGGTCCTTGCTGGAATATCCTTACGACATAACCTAGGGAGTGCCATAAAAAAAACGATAAGGTCCAGTTCTGAGTAGAAGCTAATGGTTATAGTCTTGAAAACTAATGTCACTACCAATCGTATTTAAACTTGCACCAGATCAGCTTCCTGGCTTAAAAGAAATTCGAACTAAGGCAGGAGCTGACCCCAATTTTTAATAATGTTAACAGTAACATGTAATCAACCTAACTTTAATTCTCATTTGTCTATTATATAACTATGGCTTTATGTGAAAATCTTTCATTTCTATGAATATCAATTGTATTTTGAATATTGAATTAACATATGCAAGGAAAAAAAACCTTAAGCAGTCAGAATTAATTATTTAAATGTAAAACAAAGAACTGAAGATGCTGGTTTATATCAAAGATAGACACAAAGTGCTGGAGTAACTCAGCTGGTCAAGCAGCATATCTGGAGAAAAAGGATGGGTGACGTTTCGGATTGGTGCCCTTCTGAGCAGAGCACCAAGGCCCATTCCATGTATGTGTACATACTTAGCCAATAAACTTATTCAATTCAATTCTTCAGACTGGAACTGATTAGAGAATTCAGTGTTCGTACCTCTGGGTTTTCGGCTACTCAAGCGAATTTCGCTTGTGTAGCTTACAAGCCAGTGATATGAAAGTTGAATTCTCTCATTTTAAGTAACTTCTACCTTCACTCCCCCTTTCCCCCTTCCTCCGCCCTAGTTGTTTAACCAGTTCCAATTCACCATATTGTATCTCTCTTGAGATCACGCCTTCCCTGGCCACCATTGGCCTACCAGGCACCACCCTGCTTGAGGTCATTTGTGGCCGACTGATTAGTTCTGGTCTTTTCTCACTTCTAGTTCTTCATCACCCCACCCCCTAGTCTCATTCTGAAGAAGGGCTCCGACCCAAAACGTCACCCATTCTTTTTCTCCAGAGATGCTGCCTGACCCGCTGAGTTACTCCAACACTTTGTGTCTATCTTAATTAATTAAATGTTCCTTTTTAGACTTAAGTTTAGGATTCTCTTCAAAGGGTGGGTATATTGTTGATAGTCCAGTGACCTAACTCTGTATAGTACTTTGTTCAAGACCAACTTCATAGCACATGAAACACACTGCCATTAACCCTTCAATGTATTTGTAAGTTTGCAGTAAACCGAGCAAATTGTGCTCTGGCACACAGTAGATTTGGAGATTGTTTTCATCGTGTCATTTAACTCGGGTTTGAATTTCCATCCCTGAACAAATTTTGTATGCACATCAATGTTAACGTTACAACTAATGAGAAATGCATCTCAGGCAATACAAATTTAGCATGTGAAATTTATTTAAAATCTCCATTTACCAAAACCTCAACCCCTCGACAAGCTCTAGAAGACATGTATTGGCTATTGCTGGGCTATGTGCACAAACCAAACAAGCACTTGGCACTTTGGTGAAGTGTTATAATGGATTTCTGGATCACACGTAGTCTTTGCCAAAGAACCTTTCTGTATAGCAATTTATTATCTGTAGTTTTAACATGTATATACTAAACGGTAGCTCGTTCTAGGCAGAATTGCTGAAACAGTGACCAAAATTAGAAATTTTAATTCTGTATTGTGTTCTCAATAAGGGAAAAAAGATTCCACATTTTGTATAAAAATGAAGCTTATTACATGAAATGCTCTTTGTTCACAGACTGCTAACATTTCTTTAAAAAGAATGTAGATTGTGTGGAGTCCTGCGAATACAAGTTGTATTGGGGGAAATATAGCAACCACAGAAGCAGTTCATAATTTGCCGTTTACTTTCATCTATTCAAGATTATTGTGAAGAAAAATTTTGCTTGGTATTTTTTTTTCCAAAAGAAATAGTGGCCATATGCATCAATGCTTAATTAAATTGCTTATAAGAATTTTGTCGTTTTTTTGTATTGATACATGTTAATGGTTAAGCCTATTACATATTAATGCTTGTGCACTACTGTTGGCATTCATGAGGAACTATGTAACTAAACTCGTTCATTACTGCATGAACTGTACTCTGCCATCATTGCGATGGGAAAACAATAATTTTGAAAAACAAACCCCATTTATTTTCACTTTGTGGGCTGGATATCCATCATTGATGCGTAGTGTCCATTGCATATTTGAATTCGCTCCCTTTTCTCAGACCTAACAATTCGGCCAGCATCTAGTAAGTGGAAGGAAACAGTGTAACAGGCAAAATGAGAGCTAATATAAATCAGTATTAAGAATTAATGTCACGTTAGAATAAGATTATCAATTAAGTCTAAAATTGAGATGCCAATTTCTTAATGGCCTTCTCAAAATACATCCATTAGCTGCCTTTGCCAAAGACTTCAGTAAAGATAACCGGAATGCCAGACTACTTGGTTTTATTGTTTTCCCACTCTGTCACTTCAATCTTGTAGGTCAATTTTGCAACAGATGACAATGTTATGCATAAAGCCCAATCGATTTGCTTAAAATTCCTAAAGTGGCATGTTTTGCAAACCTATGTTTCAAAGTTATGTCAACAGCCCGGACGGACTTGCACTACCACCCAGATTCTGCACACATTTTCATGAGATAGTGGTCACTGTTCTAGTTGAATTCTTGTCCGACCAGCCATAGATGTAAAATCTAACTTTGCATTTTCTGTTCTTTGCATCCATGTCAGATTTGTACCAAAGCTCGTACATTACTGCAGCAATTAACAGTTTAATCACATTCTAAATCTACAGAGCACAGGGGATCAACCAAGCAGAATTCATCTCTATATCGGTTTCTTTCTTCCTAATCCCTGTCGAAGCCACAAATGACAAAATACTTTACAAGTAGATCGAATCAAAGGGGATGTATTCAGCAGAAACAAAATAGTGTGAAGGTGTTGGTCCTAAAAGTGCCCATTCGTCCATTGTTTCGCCCCCATTAATTCTCTGCAAGAAAGGGACTAAATTGAGGCAGGGACCTAGACAGCTCCATTACAACAATATGAAATGGTTTGGGAGATGTCAAGTGATCCAGGACTGTGAAAGAGTATAAACTACTGCCTCACAACACCAGCTGACCACTTGCCCTATTGGCAACCCCACTACTTAGCACTATTGTAACTTCTGTGTAAGTGAGAACCCAATTACTTACCATTAAAGCAAAATTGGAAATCCAAAGTTACGGTTGCAGAACATTTAATCAGAAACATGACACTTTGGAACACAAATAATCCCAAATAATACAGTGAACTAGTGTTCAAGTCTTTTTCTTAGCTCCTTGTTGATAGTGAAACGTAATTGTACGTACTAAATGTAAATTTTCTCTTGCCTGCACACTCTATGCTAGATGTTAAATGTGAAGTATGCACAGAAATAACCCATGCAATAAATGGTTTGCATTAATGGTGCCAAATTGATAGGGAAGTGTAAATGATCAACAAAGAGTATTTAGAGAGAAACTTAGTGCCAAAACTGCCTTAAGAGCCACTCAACCATTTAATGCCGAATTAAGATGCCCCCATCCCCAAGAAAACAATATTTTAAAAAATTGGCCCAACAATGTCACAACAATATTTTTAATTAAAAATATCTAAACGTCTGCTGCCCTCCATATTGAATGGACTTAAGTAGAATTTTAGGTTTGGTCATTCAAGACCAGGAAGCTGGAACAGTTGCATGCAGTGTGGTAACGAACGAATTGCTGAAATTCCCATAGTGAGTAGCTTGTCATTTGTTGTACAACGGTTGAAATTAATCTGTCCCAGGCATGTGAAGTCACTGAATGTGTGTTGGTATACAAACTATTTCCCCATAAAATGGTTAACTCTAGTGTGCAATGTTTCCAAAATGAATTAGCATTCTCCACCAGCATGACATATTTCAAGAGTTATGAAGTGCAAGGATATATACCAAATGCTTAAAAGGTAGGGTTAGGTGAGGTCACCCTTTACAATCACCACAATCATGATGGGCTGAAATACCAACTATTTTACAATTGTTTTAAAATTGTAACAATCTACAATTATATATAGTTCAGTGGGATCTCGGATGGTTGATGTGATTTACCAGTTGTATTGCTTCAAGCGGGCTAATTTGATTTTATTGAGACGGGAAGAGTAAAGTTAATTCCCAATTATATTCCATGCCATTGCCTTTATTTGATACTTCTCTTTCCTCTTTGTACCTGGACCTTTTGCTACTGGTTAATTCTCTGTTAACGAAGAGGATGAGATTAGTGTAGATCCTTCACATTGATTACATCCTTTGTCGAATTCATTAGCTGTGCTCCCAGACTTCCCTGTCAGCCCCCAGCAGAAGTGCTGCAATTCAGTATGTGAATATGCTTGTATCCTCCCTATGAGTGATATGCTTTGTTGCTCCTCAGTAATTGTGTTTTAAGGCTCACTTATTACAGTACAGAAATAACTTGCTGCTAATTCTGTGGCTGTTGCAGTAATAACTATTTTCTGCAGGGTTTGTAAAGTGAGTTAAATTGTTATATCTAATGAAGAATATAAATTTTAATGTGCTCG
This sequence comes from Rhinoraja longicauda, assembly GCF_053455715.1. Taxonomy (NCBI): domain Eukaryota; kingdom Metazoa; phylum Chordata; class Chondrichthyes; order Rajiformes; family Arhynchobatidae; genus Rhinoraja; species Rhinoraja longicauda. The sequence goes on from NC_135973.1 coordinate 11,890,445, forward strand.
GCTTTGATTTATACAAAAAGAAATTATTATGGGCAAGAATAGTGAATCAATAATAAATAGTGAACATTTTAATGTTGTATTACTTTACCTTGGTATTTTTAATTTTTATCTGCCAGAATTTTTCATTGAAACAAATTGGATTTGGTATGTTAGCCCATAATTGTCATATGACAGATGTGATGAAATGGCTAATGAAAGAGTCTAACCATCTTGGACCTGACAGTAGTAATTCCATTGAAGTAAATGAATGGAGTAAAAGTGATTTCAGTCTTAAGATCATAATTTTACTGCAATTTTTTAATTTCTGAATGGGATTAGTTTCTATGTGAACACACTTTCAGAATCTTTATATGCAAGTTCCTCAGCCTGGGAAGAGCAATGAAATGGGAGGGGGGAAACTCATTTTCTCAGGGTATAAGGAACAATCTGTAAACCATTCTGTAGCAGTCAAGCTGCATTTTTAGATCTGTTTATTTTGTAAGCTCTTTGAATGGGAATAATATGCCATGGGTAACAGGCATGATGGGCTGTTAGAAAAAAAATCCAGCAAGTGGGTAGTTGTGCTAGTTTTTGTGCACATCACCACTTAATAGAAAATGAAATACCCAATTAGCCCCTTCCATTTTTACCCCAATCATAAATAATTGTGTACGTCTCTTGCAGCATTTTTGTTTAAATCAAGAGGGCATACAAGACTGACCAGTCTCGAACTTCTTTACACGGGTAGCATACAGCTAAACCAGTGAATAGTTACTTTGTATCTGTACAAATAATTAATTCAGCCATCGTGTTCTGGAATTTTGACATTTGAGAAAATCGTAAGGTGCAAGAATTCAGTGACATTACTGGCAAAAATGTATTGCATTAGTAACATATCCCTGACTCTGTGATTTATGTATTGATGTGGAATAGCTCATATCTTAACTAGTGTCTAAATATTACTGAAATATTGTCTTGGTATATTAATTTTTTTGTGGTCAAAGCAAGACCTTAATTGAATATTATGGGATTTTTTTTCATTTTGTGTATTAATTTATGGAAGCCTGTTGTATGCAGTCTAGGTGATTGTGCACAAACAATGGTTATCTGAATGGAATGTTCTTATAGAAGGTATTTATAAATGCATAATCATTTTACTCTAGTTCATTGTTTAAATTGTTAACACTTGTTAAGATTTTTACACTATAGCATTTATGCAGTGGTTTACAGAATTCATGGAATTATTTTTATTATCAATATGGGAATTAAAATAATTTTTGATCCTCAAATTGCTCTTATCTTGTCTTCTCGACTCCTTTTATTCTTAAGACTTTTAAACAAGAAATATATTCCGTACGACTTCATCCTGTTTCACTCGTTTTGTCCAACTGCCTGTGTTCTGCGCTGAAATTTGGGGTTCACTTGGCTGCTTTTTTTTTTTAAAGTCCAGTGAGTGGGTCGTTGAGTACCTTATCCCCTCTATTCCCTAATACAGAGCCAAACTTAGTTAAAACATTTAAGTGATCTGGTATGGTTAAAGACAAAATAAGTTTGGTTGGCTATTCTGATACATCAATTCTATTCTGAGGGGGAGGGAATGACCTTTACAAGTTTCCTTTGAATCCAATTCCTCAATTTGAGGGGACTGCAAGTATGAAACCTCTATGAAGAATTGTGCAGTTCTATGCACTTAGAACTTGACATGTAATCACCTTGGTGTATCCAATAAACAAACCCCTTTCATTGTGGTCCTCAGCAAACTGAGGCTAGCTGTAGACAGAACTAATCTGGGGGACTGGTATAATTGCACTTGCTGTCATTTTGGATATTTTAAACCAGATTAGAGGTGCCAGCAGTTTCCAAAGGAAGGTTAGATAAATAGTTGGGGGTTTCTTTCAATGTCACATTAATGTTGGTAGCGCCATGTTCTGCACTGTGGGGTTGAGATGCTAAAATAAGCATAAAAATGGTTGGGTGTTTTTAACCCCTGGTAGATCTTCAATCTGGAGTTGCAGATTAAGATCGCATCAGTGGTTAATTCTCCTATGCAGTAGAAACCATTCATTTGGCAGTAGCACACCATACTGGCTTTGTTCCATGAAGCAAGTAGATGCAATGGTACAAGAGCGAATCTTTGAACATTCTCTAACATCCTATAAAAATGTTTTTTTATGCCAATCCTACAGCATGGAAACAGGCCCTTCAGTTCTGGTACATGCTCACCGTTATCCCTGTCATAGCTTGGTTCATTTGGCCCATATCCTTCTAACCCTTTCCTATCCAGCTACTTGTCCAAATTACCTTTCAATATACATTATTGTACCTGCCTCAACTAATTTCGATGGCAGTTCGTTCCATATACCAACTACCTTGTGGATAGATGCCCCTCACATTCCTATTAAAATTTTCCCCTCTCACCTAATATGCCTTCTGGTAGCATACCTTGGGTAGGGAAAACACAGAATTTCACTATGACTTGTGACAATAATGTATTCATTCAAACAACAAACTGCAAAATTCTGGTTGGTGCAAATGGCCACAAAGTGCTGGAGTAACTTGGTGGATCAGGCAGCATTGCTGGAGAACATGGATAGGTGATATTCTGGGTAAGACTGGCCCTTTAGTTCTTAATTTTCCCTACCCTGGGGTGAAAAGACTGCATTCTCCTTATCTCTGCCCCTCATCATTTTTATGCACTTCTACAGTTGGCTAAAACTGAACACCAAGTTCCAGCATCTTGTACAATTTAAACTATTTCAAAAGCTGCCTTCGCCACTCTAATCTACGTGCGATGTCACTCAGGGAATTATGCACCTTAAATCCTAAATCCCTCACCTTTACAACATTCGCAGAGGCTCGACAATTGCCCTGGTTCGATTTACTAAAATGCAACACTCCTCACTTAACGGAATTAAACGCCATTTGCCATTCTTTAGCCCACTTACCCCGCTCAAGAACTCGCTATAATTCTTGACAACAATCTTCACTGTCAAACGTGCCATACATTTTAGTGTCATCTTCATTTTGAGCGAAAGTGTACTGGCTTAAACGACTGGAACAGTGGCCGATCGCTAACACGGGACGGAGACGAACGCTGAGATGCACCGATGATGTCGCCAACCTTCAAGGTGATAAAAAGTTTGCTCAACTTGCGATTGAGAGTACCGCAAAAAAAAAAAAAAATAGACGTAGGGAAGACAGAGTGGTTGTGTACTTAAGTTTATTTAGCTTGTTTCCGCTAGAACAAATGTGCATCTCTGATGTGAAGGGTCTCGACCCGAAACGTTACCTATTCTTTCTCTCCTGAGATGCCTCCAGCATTTTGTGTCTATCTATGTAATGCCACCTTGGGATATTCCCTAAAACTGCAGCTTGTGAATTACTTTTTGTTAATGCAGACACTCGCAAGAAATGCAACGTCCAAATCGCACACAGCAAATTCTCACAAATGATCCCGTGATTTTTTTGAGCCAAAAAGTAAGGAATTTACAACTGAAAATAGTTTGGTCCAGATTACCCCATCATTAGATTGTTGTTCAAAGGGAAGCCTTCTGAGCCACATCCTGTCAGTCCAATTCGACGATTGTGCTGGAGATAGGATGTGCTTTATTTATGGCTGGGGCAGGCAGTCATTCACAGCAGGCTGCAGCACAACTGCGTATATGGGGGTGGGGGGTGGAGGGAGTGAGTGAGTGAGTGTGAGTGAGTGAGTAGAGAGAGTAGAGGGAGTGTGGTTCTTCCTGCGCGGGTTCCCGGCCTTTAGGTCGCCAGTTATGTCTGGCTGTGTGGGGGGGGTTTCAACGCTGCGATGCTGATCGCTGTTTCTGACTGAGCAACAGCATTGTATGGCCAACAGAAGTCCTGCAATCGGTTGGGGATGGAAGAGGTACGAGTTGCACGTTTGTAACCTGTGCAGTAGCTTTCCTTCCACGTGTACCTACCCACAGGGACCGACACGGGGTACAACAAACAGGACAGCTGGTTTTGATTCACTTTGAGAACGTAACGTCCACTCCCTCCAAAGCACGTTGTGACCGGCTGTGGTTTATAATGGCTCAGACACAGCTACCGATGGTAATCTAGACGCCTCCCTCACACTTTATTACTCCAGTAATATTGATTTTTTAAATCCAATTCCGTTTCAAACTCGATTTTAATTTCATGAAGCTGGATAGGATAGCCCATCAATGTTTAACCATGATGATGCAGGGCTAGCGACCTGAAACGTTATCTCTCTCTCTCTGACCCGTCTCCACGCTGCTACCTCCCGCGCTGAGCATCTCCTCACGTTTCCTGTCTTTTTAATTTCGGATTCCCATCATCTGCAGTTTCTGCTTTGAAAGTTCACTTCTTTGCACTTCGCTTTTTTTCTTTCCTGCTCTAACCTGAGCCTTTTATTTCACGTCTGTGAAAGTAGAAATCAACAACCCTGTTAAAAAATACTGACCACTCATGATGAGAATAGAATCACTTTAATTCTCCCGAAAAGGGGAAAGAGGAGGAGGGGGGGGGGGGGGGGGGGGTATTAACAGTGCTGTATGTTCTATAACAACCACAATATTTTCTGAATTACATAATGCCCGTGTCCAGACTCTGACCATCCAATTACTGCTCATAGCGAATCGTCCCGATCTCCAGGATCCCCCCGCTGCCGTGTGTTGCTCTGGATTTGAGATGTGATCAATGCAGGCATTTTCTCACTCACTGGGAAACAAGGAACATTATTTTAGTTGTGACTCTGGTACAGAGCTGAAATCTTCTGCACCAATCTCTCTCATAAGCCCTTTCCCAACACACTCCTCTCAACGCAAAAACAAAACTCATTGTTGCCCCACAATTCTTCCATCCTCACCACCCAAAATTCCCTGGCAGTAAGCAGTTCTTCAACTGAACAGCAAAGGGAGAATATGAAATGTGAAGCAAATTCTTCAATAAATAATTTTAAATATTTCAAAAATTTTTAAAGGGGTTGGACACGTAAAAGGTGAGAAGAATTTTCCTTCATCAAGACTGGCGAATTCTTGGAGTTTTCTAACAAAGAGATCAATTGCTCAGTATATTCAACCAGCTTTCAAGTAATATGCATCTTCAGATATCACCTACAGCTATTTCCTGTAACCCTGAATGACACAGAATGTAAAATTGAACTGGACAGTGATTGGTAGGGGAAAAAAAACTGCAGATGCTGGTTTAAATCGATGGTAGACACAAAATGCCAGAGTAAATCAGTGGGTCAGGCAGCATCTCGGGAGAGAAGGAATGGGTGACGTTTTGGGTCGAGACCCTTCTTCAGACTGATGTCAGGGGAGGGGGTGGGACAATGATAGAATGTAGTCGGAGACAAGAAGACTAGTGGGAGAACTAGGAAGGAGGAGGGGATAGACAGAGAGGGAAAGCAGGGACTATCTGAAATTAGAGAAGTCGATGTTCATACCACTGGGGTGTAAACTACCCAAGCGAAATCTGAGGTGCTGTTCCTCCAATTTCCGCTGGGCCTCACTCTGACAATGGAGGAGGCCCAGGACAAAAAGGTCAGATTGGGAATGGGAGGGGGAGTTGAAGTGCTGAGCCACCGGGAGATCAAGTAGGTTAAGATGGACTGAGCGGAGGTGTTCAGCGAAACGATCGCCGAGCCTGCGATGTAGAGAAGTTGACACTTGGAACAGCAGATACAGTAGATGAGGTTGGAGGAGGTGCAGGTGAACCTCTGCCTCACCTAGAAAGACTGTTTAGGTCCTTGGATGGGGTTGTGCCCAGCTAGAGGGTTGTCAAGATGCATCCATTATAAGCAACTTCTAACTGGTGGCTCTGGGGAGGATCAATGGGTTCAAGGATTGACATAGTATCTCTTATTTATCCAAGTACATTTATATTAAGGGAAGGTTCAGGAAATTGGTGCTGAACTGAAGGTTCAGCCACAGTATTATTGAAAGATGGAAGAGGTACAAGAGGCTGAACAGCCTTTCTAATTGTAATGTTCTGATGATAGCCAGAATGAAAAACTCATGCAGCAGAAGAGTGAGATTAAACAGGGAATTCAAATATGTGGGGTATCAGACATAATGTGTCAATAACTTACACATTGTCCCCTCAGCCGTGCTCTCTATTCTCGGGCAACAGGAAACCCCAAGACCTGATTTCTTGACCCTGATCACATCACACTGTCAGTATCAGGGAAGCACTCTGGATCTCACTTAATGAGTACCAAGTCCATTGGGCCTGTAAGGAAGGAGTGACTTGTAATGAGCTAAGAAATACTGACCAGACACGATCGTGGAAATGTTGTGGCGTGCCAGTATATCCTTCAACATTTGTACCTCTGCTGAGAGTTTATTCCGCTCCTAAAATGGGACAAAGGACAAATTCAAGAAACAGTGAATGAAAAGAGTTGCATTAAATTGCTTTCACAGTCTGAGTTTTTTGAAAGCAAGTAACTAAGAAAATTGATTTATTCACAAAATGCTGGAGTAACTCAGCAGGTCAGGCAGCATCTCGGGAGAGAAGGAATGGGTGACGTTTCGGGTCGAGACCCTTCTTCAGACTGATGTCAGGGGGGCGGGACAAAGGAAGGATATAGGTGGAGACAGGAAGATAGAGGGAGATCTGGGAAGGAGGAGGGGAAGGGAGGGACAGGAACTATCTAAAGTATCTAACTAAGAAAATTGACACGTCAAGACAGCAACCATGGTTTACATGGACTCTAAAAAGGTTTTTTAAAAGGTCCAGCAGAGTTAGCTTGTCCTGAAGGTTGAGCCACAAAGAATCTAAAGCATGTTCGCAAACGGGATCCAAAATTGGCTTGGTGACAGGAGATAGAGGATAATGGTCTGGAAGTCTATAGCAAGTGGTGTTTGCGAGGATTGATGCTGGAACCTTTGTAGTTTGTTACACGATTTGTATGAGAATGTAGGTCATCTCAGTTTGCTGAGGACACAAAAAGTATTGAAGTCTAGATAGTGAAGGAGGTTGCCCAAGGATAATGAGAACCAAATCAGCTGAAACGTTGGGTGGACCAGTTGCAGATGGAATTTAATCCAGGCAAGTGTAAATGGCAAGGACCTCGGAAGTATTGATGTACAGAGCAATGTTCAAGTGCAAGTTCACATTTCCCTGAAATCGGTATCACATAGAGCAGTGAGGTGTTTCACGTGCTCTCATCCGTAGACCAAGTAAGGAAATCTAAAATTTGACAGTACAGGTGAGAAGTTTAAAATGAGATCCGAGGGAAAAGAAGGTGAGTGTTATATGAAATAAACCAACAGGAAGTGGTGGAAACAGATACTATTAATGTTTCAAAGGCATTTGCACAGGGTACTGAGGAATGGTATTCTCCATCTGAAATGTGGGAGATCAGGGAGAAATTAAGTGTTCCTGACAACTACACTTTCATGAAATGTGTCCAAATGCAGTTCCTCTCAAACTGCAAGAGAGGAGCTTCAGATCGCTTCACAGCTATGTGACATGCTGAGTATATACAGGATTGTTTATTTTCACGTGGAACCTTGTGTTTTCAAAAGATATTATCAAATGCTGGTCTAAAATTGAAAGAGATGGTTCCTGAGGCACTCCAGAGAACAATGCAGCTATGAAATATGGACTGAAGAAAATCCCTCTCCACTCGTTCTTCATTCTGCCCACTACCCAACAAGCAATCTATGGGAGTCAAATCTCAAATAGAATCGATCAATCAAAAGTTGCCTTAAGTCAACACTCCTCCAAGTCAACTCTCAATATGTTCCATATTCCCACTCCAAATCACACGATCCCCTAGCACCCTACCTCGTTGCACCGACTTAGCGTCTCCTCTTGCGGGTGATTTTGTTCCTGGGTTTCTATTTTCTCTTGACCAGTTTTCAAGTAGCCCCCATCTTCAAATATTGCTTGCAGCAATTTCCTGTAACCCTGAAATACACAACACATAAATGGACCTGGATAGTGATTTGCATTGCATCCCAAGTAATCACCCGTCAAACAATGCACTGTGAGAGAATACTCTCTCATTGGAGCTGGTGGTCGCTGGAGAGGAGCAATGTGATTCAGGACAGCTGGAGTTTCCCTTCGCTTGACTGATTGATCCTAGCTGTTACGGTACAAAACTTAAGACCTTGGATAAACGGCAGAGTGGCAGAGCAAGTAGAGTCGCTGCCTCATGGTCTGACACCCAAGTGTAATCCTGACATGAGGTGCTGTCTGTGTGGATCGTCACAGTGTGGGCTTTCTCCTGTTTCCTCCCACGTACAAAAATATGGCTTGATAGTTTACTGTTAATTGTGTCTCTTGTCCAGAATAGTGGGAATTGGTGAGAATGGAGCAAATTTTGAAAATTAATGGAGGATTAGTGTAAATGAAATGTTGAGGGTCGGCACGCAGTCTGTGGACTGAAGGGACCATTTCCTTGTTGCATGTCTTTGATGCTGTGGCAAGCTAGTTGATTTTCTTGCCTTTTCCTCCAGAAAGACAGCAAGCCAGTACACCCCATAACTTTCATTCATGCGCTTTCAACAGGCAAGTCTTTTGACATCATAATTTCCTTTCATCACAGTTGAAAAGGTCTGCACCTTGTCTGATCCATTTCACACATCATTGCTCTTATCCCTTTCTCCAGCCCTACCTTTTCAAACCAAGAAAAGGCTCTCCTTATCCAGGTTTTTACATTCAAAAGGAGCACTTAGATTAATTTAGTGTGGAAATAGACTCCTCAGCACAACAAGCCCACACCGACCAATGATCACCCTTACACTAGCTCTATCCTACACACCAGGAACAATTTAAAGAAGTCAATTAACCTACAAAGCTACACCTCTTTGGAATGTGGGAGCACCAGGAGGAAACCCACGTGGTCACAGGGAGAACTTTACAAACTTCATACAGAAGCTTTGAACCTGGATCTCCAGTGTTCTACAGCAGCAACTCAACTGTTGCGCCATGGTACGCAATTATCTTTTTATCCTCTGAAATTTCCAATACATGTACCTCCAAAATAATGCAATTTTCCCTCTATTTCCCCTTTAGAATTCCAACGAGACGGTTCTCTCTAACACACGTAGATTGCGATCTCTATTGTCATAGTACATTTCCATTCCTAGTAGACACGACTCCTGTCCTTTTACCTCCTTGCTCGTCATCATCCTCCTCCTCAGTATTTTTCAGTGAAGCACTGATTTACTGATTTTACCCTTATTCAAGGTAGTATGTTTATTGAGGACACCACAAGCAGATTAGGTAACTGCCTTGTGAAACACAGGGGTGACCTGAGCTTACAGTTACTTGTCCTTTTAATTCTGTCTCATTCCTACTGTCCTTAGCTCTCCCATCCAAATCTTAATGCAAGTTCAGGCAAAACCGCATCTTCCAGCAAAGCATACTCCAACCTGACAAGTTCAATTTCAAATAATCAATTTTTATTTGTGATTTCCAGCATTCAATCCATCAGCCTCTAGTAGCCACAACTGTTCTGAATATACAGTTCCTCCAGACTGACCCTGTTCCATTTGCCATCTTTTCTTGCTTTGTATCAACATTTCTTTCGTCATTGAATCTCTCCTGCTTCCCATTTTTCACGTAACGTTTGTCGCTGCCTCTCCTGACCTGACTTCCAAACATCACCGATCCATTTTCTCCAGAGATGCTGCCTGACCTGCTGAGTTACTCCAGCATTTTGTGTTTATCTTTGGTATAAACCAGCATCTGCAGTTCCTTATTATTACATTATCTTTTGACCCCTTTCTCAGTATCTTAAAAACTCAACTTTCCCAGTGCTTGTCAAATCTCCAACACCCAAAACAACTCTGAGATTTAGATTTTTTTTTAGACTTTTAGATTTAAACGATTGCAGAATTTTGCTTTCTATTGGCATGATTTATGTTGGATGAAGTGTACTTGCGCCCATGTCTAGACATCCTGGTCCCATAAATGGGATTTTAGATTTCCAGAATCCATGCCACTGTAATTATCAGTAATTACTGATAATTATTCTGTGTTTAACTCCTTCAGAAAGCTCCTTCATTCCCTTACCCTTAAACCAGATATCACAGGTGTTACCCTTTTAATCTCATTATTAGTTTGCATCCATTCTCACCGAGCCCCAACTAAACACAACGTACTTGCTGAGTAATGACGCCATCATAAAGTGACTGTTCAGCCTGGTCCCATTTCTTCTGCAGCTCCTCCTTCAGATTAGGGTAAACTGCAGAAATAAACAAATCTTAGCAGGTGTTTTATGGCCATCTTCCCCATTCCACCACTCACCACACACAATTTCACTCACATTCCGCCACTCCAGAGCTCCCCATCAAAAACCTCCTCATCACAACACAGTCCCTTAAACCCGTCATCCCATCTTCAAACCTTTTATGTTCCCTCAAATATGTCAGCTTCTCGTCCTCTCTGACAAAATACTCCACCACCACCCATATCCCATCCAGGCCCTGGCTGGATGGAAGCATGTTATAATTCTCAGGCATGGGAAGTCAAGTCAAGTCAAGTCAATTTTATTTGTATAGCACATTTAAAAACAACCCACGTTGACCAAAGTGCTGCACATCTGATTAGGAAAAAAAAAGAAACATACAGTGGCAGGCAGCCAAACACAACAACGCGGCCATCTTGAACAAAATGTTTAACTAAAGCAGAATGGTGTAAGGCATCATTCAGCTGCACTGCAGACCCTATTCCAGGAGGGAGTGGAAGCGTCACTTTACCTGAAGCCATCCTCAGCTCTCTCATGTTCTGAGGAATGACTTCCTTACTCACCCAGCAAGGATTGGGGATGGCAGGCCAAAGGTGTTTCGAAGGTGAGCCAGTAGATGCAAGTGCTGGGCTCAGAAACACGAGCCAGTTTGTGCCTGGCTCCACATGTGAAAAGGACCTGTGAAGGAGGGAGAAGAGTTTCATTTGGTGGAGCAGAGGAGTGGCAGAGTTATTAACTTCACATTGCCCGAGGAACCCAGGGTCTGACTGGAGCCTTGAGAGACTAACCACCTTGTGAGGCAAACCAACATCCCCTGCTCATGGCTGAATGCATTGTTACAGAGCCCATGTTGTTTTCTCGCTGTTAGCCTATCTGACACTGGGTAGCAGGAATGAGCGTTTTGGAAATATTCGTTTCTGGCTCCCTATTCCCTCAGCTTGCGCACCAGTGAGCCTTGAAGTAGTGTCAGTTCACATTCAGTGCACTGAGCGCAGGAGTAGGGAACACCTACCTTGGTCTGTCTGTTCTTGCTGGCACAAGAATCTCCCTCCTTCATCCACATTCCCACAAAGGTGTTGTTTTCAATCTCCCATTCCTGCCATATTCTACAGAATAAAAGACAGTCAGATACCCATCCATTTTCCCTTAATCCTGATTCATCCACGTTCATGTCTCACCTTCAATGTAACTGCATGACGATTTACTCAATTTCTATCCACATCCCAATTACACTCACCACCTGCTCTAATGGGGATAAACTAAAGTAACAGGTAACATTCTGACATCAGTCAAGGAACTCTACTGCTACCTTGGTGTAAGGCAGCGGTAGAGTTGCTGCCTTGCAGCGTTTGCAGTGCCGGACACCCGGGTTTGATCCAGACTACGGCTGCTGTCTGTATGGAGCTTGTACCTTCTCCCCGTGACCGTATGGGTTTTCTCTGAGAACTTCGGTTCCCTCCCACACTCCAAGGACATACAGGTTTGTTTGTTAATTGGCTTGGTATAAGTGTAAATTGGCCCTAGTGCGTGAAGCATAGTGTTGATGTGCGGGGATCGCTGGTCGGTGCGGACTCGGTGGGCCGATGGGCCTGTTTCCGTGCTGTATCTCTAAACTAAACTTCACAAGTTTTAACAATCTATTGTATTCACTCTCTGACATTTTGAAGCAGGACAAATGTTTTGACAATATTTCCATTCTGAAAGGATAATCATGAGAGCTTTTTAGATTTGGTGATTTTGTGGATCACATTCGGGTTAAAACTAATTGGAATAAAGCTGGACTCCGGCCAGAAAATGACATGAGATTCACAAAATATACTCAAATGTTCTTCAGGACTCCAGCTCCAGCCATTTCTTTCTACTATCTCTCTCCCCTTTGGCTCCACCATTAAGGACATACCCTAGGATTCCACTGTACGCATTCCAGCGAAATGACTGCTCGTGCTGTGTTACGTTGTGGAAGGGGCAGAACTCGTATTTGTACCTGCGGGAAACAAGAAGTCAGCATGAAATTCACAGATGAATCAGGAAGAGTCCACTATGACCATTGTGCTGGCTCTTTGGTAGAGCGGTTCGATCAGTCTCAATCCCCTGATCTTTACCCAGGGCCGTCTTAACGCATGGGCCTGATGGGCACTTGCCCGGGGGCCCACGAGCATAGGGGCCCCATGCTGATCTGTGTATGTTAAGTGACTTGCAATAAATAAATACTACTTTAAAAATGTAGGTTCAATAAGTGCTTTTTCGCAACATTTTCGGTCACAAAGTGCTTCTCACAGCGATCTGCAAGTGCTTTTCGCAACAATGTAGCACCCTAAGTCCATCGCTAAGTGCTTTTCGGTAAGTGCTTTTCGCCGGCACGACAGGGGGAGGCTGGTAGGGAAAGGGGGGTGGGGGAGAGTAACGGTAGGGGCCCCAGTACACTGCTTTGCCCGAGGGCCCATAATGCTGTAAAAACGGCCCTGTCTTTACCCACAGTCCTGCTACATTTTCCCCATGAATGACTGAAATCACTGGCGGCAAAAGCACCAGTGAGAGCAGGCTTTGGAAACGTAGTGGATTTCCAAAGCTCTTTGATAAAAGTGCCATACATGACGACTGAACAAGATTAGAGAAAAAGGTGAAATGAAAAGCAGGTATACTAAAAAAAATCCAATTAGAGGAAAGCGATAGCTGTTTATTGTGGGAGAAAATGAAGACCAGTGTCCCAAAAGGATTATTTCTGGGATTACTGCGAATTATAATTTATTAGTGATTTAGAAATTGTTTTTATTCTAAATTTGCCATTCATACTAGATTGGTGGATGGGGTCACTAGGGGAGCACATTAGAAATATTAATAAATTTGGAAAATTAATTTTAATCCAAGTGGATCAGTGGATTTTGATAAGAAAAAAACTGGTCACAGAATGCTAAGAAAATAAAGTTAAATTGTGTAGAGAAACAAATGGATCTAGGAATATAACACATGAAGAGTTGTGACATAGATCGAGGTAGTCATAATAAAATTGAAAAGTAGAGAAATTACGTCAAACTAATTGCTGATTCTGGCACCCTCTTGAAACTCACCTGCTTCCCATCAAACTTACCTAATTTCCCCAGGTGCCCTTTAAGATTACCAGGTTCATTAGAAAAATGTATTGATCCAATGAGTAATATCTAAAAAATGTTTTAATTAAAACCAACATTCAACATCCTGAAAAATCTACCAATCTGGCATCACCAACATCAGGAGCATGCTGGGTTAGAATTTTACTGTAAATGCTCATCACATTGGGCCAAATCACGTTCCAATTATACAAGAATAGAAGAAAATAGGAGGAGGTCTCAAGTCTGATTCATAGCTGATCTATGCCGGACTCAATTCCACTTATGTGCCAGTTCTCCAAAATCCTCAATCGTTCAAATAATTATCTATCTCCACTTTAAATATATCAAATGATCTGACCTCCACTACCTTTGGGGGCAGAGAATTCCAGAGCAACACTACCCCCAGAGAAGAAATTTCTCCACACCTCAGCTTTAAATGACCAGACCTTTATTCTGTAACTATCCTCCCTTGCTCGTGCGTGGTTCACCCACTAGTCAAGTGACACTCTATCCTGTGAACCCCCACTTTTAGTACTGACCAGATATGGATGCATAGGTCCATTTGGCCTGGACCTCTGGAAGCAGACCATAGAGGATTAGTGTACCATTTAAGGGCCTGTCCCACGTAGGCGATTTTTTAGGCGACTGTCAAAGTCGTAGCAGATCGCCAAAATTTTCTTTTACCCTACGACAATGACCACGACAATGCAGAGTCAGGTCGATACAAGTTACTTTTTTTGTGAAACTAGCACCTGGCTGAGAGATTACACCGTCATCGGAAACATCGCAAAATTCCCACGTCCTAATTTTCGCTGAAATCACTGACAAGTCTGTAATTACTTGAGAGTTTTGAAATATAACATCTTGCCAGGGTTACTTGAAAACCAAACTTCACGGTAACAAGGCATAAACTGGATTGACTTCCAGTTTACTAATAGCAGTATTAACAAATTTAATTTTAAACGTGGTTAAATGGATTTTTGTGCGGATTGTGGGCATTCTTTGAAAATGTACGGGTGATGCATATCTGGTTTCTGGGTTGCATATCTGGGTTGGGAGCCTACTTTAACAGTAATCGCTGATGGCCATAAACATCGCGAAATTCCCACGCTTACCTGACCGTCAAACTGTCGCCTCCAATCTAACTGTCAAATGTTCTGACGGTAAATAAATTGGTTAACAAGTATTTTATGGTATCTTCAAATGACTTTACTTAATTTAATATTACGTGCTTCTAAATGCATCTGCGACAACCTAGCAAATCTGGGGACAGCAGGCGACAGGGCCCGCAATAAGCAACGATACCTGGTGACAGGCCAGTTGTCGCCGAGAAATTTCTATCCGGAAAATTTCTCAGCGACGCGCCGAGATCCACTACGATTCTTTGAAGACTCCTCACGATCATGCCCGCGACACCCCGGTGAACTGTCGACGACAGCCTAGTCGCCGGCAGTCGCCTTAAAATCGCCTAAGTGGGACAGGCCCTTAAAATTAGGCTCTCTCCAGAACATCCTTGCTTTTCAGGGGCAAAAACTGGGCAAAGCTGGGCAAAAGATCACCTCTTGTCTGATCAGACAAGGTTGCTTTTAAAGGAAGTTTTAAATGCCTGGAGTCGGGAGCTATAAAGATTGCTATTAATAAATTATTATTGCTCTCAAGTAGTATTTTAATTTAAATTATTAAAAGACTCAAAAACATTAAAAGAAAAATGAAACTTTTTTTTTACATCCGTATCTCTGAATCGAGAATCCTTATTCACTAGATTACAATCACATATCACGTCAAACTGGGTTAGGATCATGTCGGTAAATCCCCAACATGACTGGGTTTGGCCAACGGACACCATGCAGAAATAAGCAAAAATAAATGTATCACTTAATTTCATGAGTTCATAAATTCTAGGAGCAGAATTAGGCCATTCAGCCCATCAAGTCTACTCTGCCATTCAATTGTGGCTGATCTATCTCTCCCTCTCAACCCCATTCTCCCGCCTTCTCCCCACAACCCCTGACAATCAAGAAACTGTCAATCTCCAGTTTAAAAATGTCCATTGACGGCCTCCACAGCCAACTGTGGCAATGAATTCCACAGATTCAACACCCTCTGACCAAAGAAATTCCTTCTTATCTCCTTTCTAAAGGTACGTTCTTTTATTCTGAGGCTACAACCTCAGGCCCTAAACGCTCCCACTAGTGGAAACATCCTCTCCACATTCACTTTATCCAGGCCTAGATTTCCCAGACTTAGTGGGGCTGTGCAAGTCTGGGTTTGTACTTACTTACAAACAGCAATATGCCAGCATTTCTCTTTGGAACTGCCAGCCACAGACAGTTTTATTTGATCCATTATGTAAGGATGGAGGTACAGGAGTAGATGCAAAATATAAGATTTACAAAGTCGTTACAACTATCGGTTTGTAACCAAAATGAAAGGCTGAATGTATACAATTTCCCTTTGAAATTGTAGATTTCATGAGCACTGTGTATCTTTATACAAAATGCTAGTAAAATGCACCATCCATTCAACTGTGAGATTATCGTTACTGCAGTCAATAAAATTTCTACTCACGAAGACTCAATCATACTGAAGCATTTCCCAGCAAGTTTGTGCAGATGTGGGGGGCCTGGAAGAAATAAAAACACTTGATAATGTACATTATATATATATATTGGTAATTATCAGTCCCATTTGTGGGCAGAGTCACTTGATCAATAGATCTCATGTGAGTAGCATGAGGAGAAGGCAGTGTGGTTAAAAAAAAGAGAGATTGTAGTAAGAAGAGTGCCAAGGGGGATTTAGTCTGGGGAAAGTGGGCGTAAAGAATATAACTGATGGGTAATGGTAAAGAGCAAGTGCTAGCAGGAAAGAATGAAGGGATAAAATTCCATTAACCATTACCTGAAATGGCAGCAGGACTGATTTTTGGTTGAAGCCGGATTACTTGGGACAGGAAAGGATTATTCAACCTGAAATACAAATAACCACATTTTATTGATTGTTTGATGTGGGGAATTCATCATCATCATATCATATATATACAGCCGGAAACAGGCCTTTTCGGCCCACCAAGTCCGTGCCGCCCAACGATCCCCGTACATTAACACTATCCTACACCCACTAGGGACAATTTTTACATTTACCCAGCCAATTAACCTACATACCTGTACGTCTTTGGAGTGTGGGAGGAAACCGAAGATCTCGGAGAAAACCCACGCAGGTCACGGGGAGAACGTACAAACTCCTTACAGTGCAGCACCCGTAGTCAGGATCGAACCTGAGTCTCCGGCGCTGCATTCGCTGTAAAGCAGCAACTCTACCGCTGCGCTACCGTGCCGCAAAATTAATTAATTAATGCTGACAAATCATAAATTTCTATTTTTTTCTTCCATATCTGTTGGGTAATTTTAGAGAAGGCCTCAATTCCAGATTGTAGCCGATTCTATCTTGAGGTGTGTAGGAAAGAACTGCAGATGATGGTTTAAATCGAAGGTAGACACAAAATGCTGGAGTAATTCAGCGAGACAGAGGCAGCATCTCTGGAGAGAAGGAATGGATGACGTTTCGGGTCGAGACCCTTCTTCCAACTTCTTCTGAAGAAGGGTCTCGACCCAAAATGTCACCCATTCCTTCTCCCCAGACTGCTGCCTGTCCCGCTGAGTTACTCCAGCATTTTGTGTCTACCTTCTGTCTTGAGGTACTTGGTCTGCGTGAAACTTACACCTGGTTCCCAAGGTTATACGGTCTCATCCACTTCAAGAGTTACAGGCTATTCTCTCTCGCACCACATAATCCAAAGGTCTTAGCTTTACCCATTATACAATTTAGATTGCGCCTGGTTCCATCTATTTGTATCTTTTAGGTTCTTGTTAACTAAGTATACTTTCACATTTAAACCTATCAATCAGAATTATCATCTGACAAAGAGGTCTTTCTGCAATTTTACATCCTTTGGATAGTCTAGAAGTTGAGTACTCAACTATACTTTCTTTTAAATCCCAGTACTGGACATTTTCCACCCTCATTCCATGGTATAGAACCTGCCACCATTTTATGCAACGTCTTATACACTGTTTTCTGAAAATCCCAAACTGCTTTACAGACCAAGAATAACTTTTAAAGTGTATTACCCTGTTGTTATGTCGGGCGCTGCAAAATGTATTTATTATGTACCTACAAACTGCAATGTTTTTACAACTACATCATAATTTTAAGTACTGTATTACATTTACAGGACACTGGGAAGAACACTTCAAACAGTGTCATGGACATTTACATCTGAGGTGCAAAACATGCTTTCAGCTTACAGTTCCCCAGTACAGATTCCCTTACATTGGAGTGGGAAATAAAACTGCAGATGCTGGTTTAAATCGAAGGTAGACACAAAATGCTGGAGTAACTCAGCGGGTCAGGCAGCATCTTTGGAGAGAAGGAATGGGTGACGTTTCAGGTCGAGATCCTTCTCCTGTTTGAAGAAGGGTCTTGACCCGAAACGTCACCCATTCCTTCTCCCCAGAGATGCTGCCTAACCCACTGAGTTACCCCAGCATTTTGTGTCTACCCTTACATTGGAGTATCAGTCTGGATTTGGACCAAGGCCTTTGGAGCAGGGTTTGACCCACAAACTTTGGCTTGAGAAGCAACTAAAGCAATAAAAATAGTGATATAAACAGTTATTCATCACTGCCTGATCTGGGAAGATCCCCAACACTCTGGCCCTCCAAGGAGCAAGATTTTGGCATTTATTTACCCGTATGTGTTGGGTTCGTCTACAATTTTCATTTTAGTAGCCGAGATGCCAAGAACTGCAGAAGGGAAAGAAAATGAAATCTATTAATATCAGAGTACAAGTCCAGAAGCACTGGAAGAAATGGCTTGTTGTCCGGACGGTATTAAAAGCTGCGGCAAAAAGTGTAGGAAGGAACTGTGGAGTCCAGGACCAGAATGTGTCAGAGGGGCTGGGCCGGGGCACGTCAGGGCTAGGGTGCCGGTTGCCGCATCCAACCGTGATGTCGGGTACATTGAGTGGTCAGCAACCCGCTCCGGCCATTGACCAGAAGCAAACCTGACCTTGGACTGACCAAGACCTGGGCCAGGGCCAGACGAACAGCTATGATGTCCCTCGCCCCGTAGTCAAATATCCGCATTGGGCGATGAGTAGGTACAACCAGCCTGAGACGGGAATGGACACTCAGTTCGCCAGAGGAGGCGGGGGGGGGGGGGGGTTGGGGGAGAAGAGGGACGAGGACTCACAGTGCAGCCAGAGGAGGGGGAGAGTGATTCACAGTGCAGCCAGGGGAGGGGGAGGAACACAGTGCAGTCAGAGGAAAGGGGGCTCACAGTGGAGGAAGAGAGGGACTCACAGTGCTGCCAGAGGAGGAGGAGGAGGAGAGTGATTCACAGTAGCCAGAGGGGGAGAGGGAGTCACAGTGCTGCCAGTGAGAGTGAGGGACTTACAGTGCTGCCAGAGGTGAGAGACTTAGTGCTGCCAGAGAGGGAGAGGGACTCAGTGCTGCCAGAGGGGAGAGGGATAGCGCAGCCAGAGGAGGGGGAAGGGGACAGCGCTGCCAGAGGGAGGGGACAGTACAGCCAGAGGGGAAGGAGTGGGGGGTGGGGAGGGGCTCAGTGCAGCAACAGGAGGGGGGAAGAGGGACTCACAGTGCTGCCAGAGGAGGGGGGGGAGTGCTGCCAGAGGGAGGGGACAGTGCAGCCAGAGGGGAAGGAGTGTTGGGGGGGGGGCTCAGTGCAGCAACAGGAGGGGGGGAAGAGGGACTCACAGTGCTGCCAGAGGGCGGGGGGGGGGGGGGGACACTCACGGCGCTGTCAGAGGAGGAGGGGGGGACTCACAGTGCAGCCAGAGGAGACAGAGGCCGCCCATCGCCATAACGACGGCCAGGCTGCGGTCCCGGGCGCCGCGCCGGAAGTGGCGCGACCCTGGGTAAAAGCCAACACTTCCACGGACAAATCTCCACGGAGCGCCGGTCGACAGGTAAAAGTAAAAGGTGCCAGGGCGAGCAGGTGGACCGGGGGCGGCCCGCGGCGAGGACGGCCAGGTGTCGGCGGCGAACGGGAGGCGCCTGGTCGCCGATCGTGTGGGTGGGCGGGAGGGAGGCGGGGAGCTCGCCGGCGTCAGGCTGAGCCAGGCCTGAGCCTGAGCGTTAGGGAGGCCGGTCGGAGGCTGAGCCTGAGCCAGGCCTGAGCCTGAGGGAGGCCGGTCGGAGGCTGAGCCTGAGCCTGAGCGTTAGGGAGGCCGGTCGGAGGCTGAAGATCAAGCAGCCAGAGAGAGAGAGCAAGGGGAGCTTTAGTTTGGCGTTGCTGAGGTAAAACTTTCCCCACGGGGGCTGCACATCGGCCAAGTAAAGGTAGGCGGGCACGGAGCGGCGAGGAGTGCGGCGTGTGGTTTTGCACAGGGCCCAGTCAGCGACACCAACAACTGCCTAATTTATGCTCTTATTTCTTGTGTTTTTATTTCATGAAGTCTCGAGTCAGTTGCCATCGGTTGAACTGTCAACATCTTTGATTCCATTACTGCCATTCTTGTTCAGATGGGGCGGAAGAAACCGTTTCAGAAGAAGGAGCGTGCTGGTCCAAAATGGAAAGATGCCCATCATCATCATCATCGAGAGAAGCGCCAATCCTTTGAGGCATTTGGAGAGGATCTTCATGATGCTTTGCAAGGTGTCCTAACTTTAGTTTAGTTTTGGTTTTGGAGATTCAGCGCGGAAACAGGCTCTTCGACCACCCAGTCTGCACCGACCAACGATCCCCACACACTGACACTATCCTACACACACTGGGGGTGATTTACAATTATACCAAGCCAATTAACCTACAAACTTGTACGTATTTGGAGGGTCAGAGAAAACTGGAGATCCCAGAGAAAACCCACGCAGGTCACCGGGAGAATGTACAAACTCTGTACAGACAGCAACCTTAGTCAGGATCGAACCTGGGTCTCTGATGCTGTTGGGCAACAACTCTACCGCTGTGCCACCGTAAGGATCAAAACTTGGTTGAGGATACTGTTGCCCTTGTAACCCATTGCATCTTGTGTGCGTGTGAGCATGATAATGCAGTGTTCTAGCTTCTGTATTGCGTAACTACATTCAAGTAGAGTCCATAATTGCCCCAACCAATACCTCAAGCATACTTCCTTAAATTGTCTATGTTTTGATTGCACTGATAAACGCGTGTTATATTGAAGAGTAGTTCATTTTCTGCGTCCTTTCTTAGTAAAACATCAGAAGGCAATCAGGCTGAATAGTCAACCCCACTCTGCTTCGTTTTTCAAATTTATCCTTTGTTGATAATGGCAACGCATGTGTTAATTTTGTGTGTGACTGGTGTTTGGTCTTTGACCTGTGGGTGTGGTTGATTTTCAGCTGTTGGTGATGGGCCATCTGAGGATGTAACATGCCCCAAATTCCACTTCCCGTGCCCGCTGGCCATGTGGGAACTTGGACATTGTGATCCAAAAAAATGCACAGGCAGGAAACTTGTTCGCAAAGGGTTTGTCCACAATCTGCGCATCAGCGAGAGATTCAACGGCATAATTCTCACTCCTTTAGGAACGAAATATGTCTCCCCATCTGACAGGTAAATGAAACAAATGTTTAATAATACAAGACTGATTAACAAAATGTTTGTGCGTACTGCTTATTCATTGAAGGTCAATCAGTACTGTGGTCATTGGGCAATGCTGCAGTCTGAATGGAATTACGATTCACTTCTTGTGATTGTATTGTTTTACCAGATTTATCAGATTGTATTGTCTGAAGAAGGGTCTTGACCCAAAACGCCACCCATTCCTTCTCTCCTGAGATGCTGCCTGACCCGCTGAGTTACTCCAGCATTTTGTGTCTACCTTCGTATTGTTTTACCATGTCAGGTCTCGAGTGGTTAATTTGGGCAGAGCAATGGTATAGGGCATTTCTCCTCTGGCCCTGCTGCAAAAGTCTGCAAGTTTTGCCTGCTGTACAACTTGTAAATGGTAGTGGAATTAAACCTTACGAGTCCCGTTTCCTTTTTGTCAGACCATGGCTCGCTGGGATTATTCCATTGATGATGTATGAAGTGTGAACATAGAAACATAGGAGTTGGTCATCTGACCTTTTTGAGACTGTGCTGTTGGGTATCTTCATGGCTGATCCACTATCTCTTTATCACATTCCTGTGCTCTCCCCATATCTCTCTGCCCTTTGTGTCTAGAGCTCTTATTTCCACCTGAAGCTGTAACTTTGTTTTCCCCCTCCATAGATATTTCCTGTCTGCTTTTCAGAGTTCCAGTTCATGTAATATTTTACTTTTGAATTCCATTTGAGTTGGTTCTCAATGCAGGCGCAGTTTAGTTCAATTACAAATTAAGACCCTAAGTCTGCACTTTCTACCTCTCCAGAGAGATCGTGGAGCAAAGGGGTGTAGCTGTCATTGATTGTTCGTGGGCTAAATTAGCGGACACTCCATTCTCAAAGATGAAGGGCAGACATCTCCGGCTGTTGCCCCACCTCGTTGCCGCTAATCCAGTCAATTATGGGCGACCCTGCAAGCTTTCCTGTGTTGAGGCATTTGCTGCCACATTCGCCATTGTGGGTAAGTTGGAGGAACAGTCTAGACCAAGTTTGAGATGTGTCCTTTCTGCAGATGCAATCTGCTCCCTCTAAACTGATCCACGTTGTATTTGCGGACAGATTGGATGCAGTGCTCAGGAGGCAGGTAGAAATAGAGATGATGGAGGAATGTGGGTGGAGTATTGGAGCAGTGCATAATGGGTGGGAATGAACGGGCCTGGATGTGGAGGAGATGGCTGGTGGTGTTTACTAAAATAAGTGGAATGTTGTGGGACACAGTACTGGAGGTTGAACAAGGGGTTCTGGTATGGGAGTGGGGGAATATAAGAGTTGGTACAAGTTAGGGGAATATAAAGATGGGTCAAGGACACTGAAATTTGGGGGAAGATTGATCTGTCTTTGTCACGATGTTTGGTTATTGCAGGTTTTCCAGAACTGGCTGAGATTCTACTAGAGAAATTCAAATGGGGGAAAACGTTCTTGGAACTGAACCAAGAAGCACTGGAGAAGTATAGTGCATGTCAGAACGAGGCAGAGGTCCATCAAGCTGAGGAGGAGTGGCTTTCTCCAAAGCAAGAGCCAGAAGAACTGGAAGGTAAAAATGATTGCTTTCTCGGCTTTATGTAGGTGCAGCCTCTGTGGTCCATTTTTGAATGTATTGACAGAACATATGAGCTTGGTCATGTTTCAGCAGTTGCTTCTAGATGGTGACCAGGAACTGTGCTCCCTCCCTTGGGGCACCTAGTGAAACCTAGTGAGAGTTTGCACCTTCAAGAGAAAGCTGAGTGAATGTAAAGTAACTGGAAAATATGTTCCATTATTAAAACAGTTTCTCTTTTGCAGATCCATTTGATGTCGATTCAGGAAAAGAGTTCTGTAATCTTAATAAGCCACACCTTGGAAGGTAAGGGCAAAGCATGCACACACATTCTAAGTTGTCACATTTTGACTGGTTTGATGTTGGGAAAGCTAAACCATGTTCACGTCCACCTACGGAAACTCTTAGCCCTTCAATCCCACCAATGTGCTTTGGTAGCACCCTGGTTTGTAATACCTTAGTATCCTGTTGCACCTAAGTGCCTTTATTGTTTATTGTTTACAAAGTCAATTGGAGCAGCTTTAATGTAAGACAATGCATCCTGGTGTTTAAATACTGACGGGAGCCCAGCAATCAGAGAAGCAATTATAGCTTTATGTTTGAAGAGAGGAGGATGGTACCAAGGAGAAAATTCCATTGTGTGGGACAGAGTGATTGTAATTACTTCAATAGACAATAGACAATGTGTGCAGGAATAGGCCATTCGGCCCTTCGAGCCAGCACCTCCATTCACCGTAATCATGGCTGATCATCCACAACCAGCATTGCAGGCACGTATTCTTGGACAACACACAGAAATAGAGATTGTATATAAATTACCAAAGACAGCGAGAAGTAAAAGATTGCACAAAAAACAAGAGATTATTGCAAAAGCAAAAATAGAAAACAACACCAGGGTAGTCCATAGTGCTCTATTACTGAGGTAGAATTGGAGTTATGCAGGTCAGTTCAAGTTCCTGGCCACTGAGGAGGAGACTCACTGATCGACATCTGCCATGAGGAAGTCAAGGATCCAGTTGCAAAGGGAGGTATAAAGGCCAAGTCCTGGAGCTTGGTGATGAGTTGGAGGGGATGAACATATTGAACATTGAGCTGTAATCAATTATTGTGCATGTGTCCCTGTTATCTGGATGGCCCAAAGCAGAGTGGAGAACCAGTGAAGTAGCATCTGCTGTAGATCTAGGCAAATTCAAGTGGATCCAAGTCATTTGTCAGGCAGAAGTTGATTGGCGGCATAACCAAACTCTAAGCTCTTCATTATGATAAATGAAGCCAAGGGACAGTGGCCATTAAGGCAGTCAACTTGCATTTATTGGGTACCAGTGTGAGAGGCCCTTTTAAACGAGGTGGGAACCTCAGACACCAGAAGCAAGAGGTTGAGAATGGTCCTCGAATACTCCAGTCAGTTGGTCCACACTGGTCTTTATCACTCGGGACGATATGTCGCCTGGGCCAGACATTTTGTGTGGATTCACCCCCAATGCATGATGTCCTGAAAATGGCCTCAGAGACTGAGATTGCAAGGTTGTTGGGGGCTTGTGTAGGTGCTTTATCATTCTCCATTTCAATGCATGAAAATTATTCAGCGGAAGTGATGCCACTTATGCTACTTGGTTTTACGTTGTAGACAATAACTTTCAAGCCTTGCCTCAATTGTTGAGTGTTCATGTGTGATTCAAGCTTGGTCTAGAATTGTCTCTTTATGGTCACGACCTCCTTAAGAGGTCATTACTGGACGACTTATATAACTCTGGATCCCCAGTTCAAAATGGCACAGATCTAGCCTTCAGCAGATTATAAATCTCCTGGTTCATCCAGGGCTTCTGCTTGGGCAAGAATTTTATCAAATTCTATCCAAATGCTTCTGTCCTACCTGCACTGTTATTGTTGGCATCCCTTGAGCATCTCTCCTTGGACTCTACTTGCTCTCTGTTATGATTCTCGAGAGCTCCATGTGTCTAGTCAAAGGAACTTGTTTCCAGAAATGGGAGTGACTTCCCAAGGCAATACTGAGTGCTATGTGAAGGCCCCTGTTAATTTTTAATCCCATAGGAATTAAGTTGAGTGTAGTTTATTGTCACCTGTACTGAGGTACACCTGCTAACCAGTCAGTGGAAAGATAATACATGATTACAATCGAGCCATCCACAGTGTACAGATACAATTGAGAAAACTTTGCTGCATTCCCTTACATCTTTCCCTTAATGTCATTTAAGAGCTGTAGAGTTTGAAGAAGGAAGTGATGAAGATTCTGAGGAACAAGACAAAGATAGTAAACCAGATGAAGGAAATGAAGCAGAGGTTTGCAGTGAACATGAGGAGCAAACTGGTTGCAGTGAGGAGGAGAAACCTGCTGGAAAGACGATCGGTATTGCAGAAAGCTGAGGGTGAATGTAATGGTGAAGAACTCTGCAAGAGTTGGCTGGAGGCTTCCCCCCTGTTTAGACAACTTCTTAAAAAAGAACTTTTCCAAATCTGTTCCAAATGACTAATATCTGGGTTCTATATAGAGCACTGCTTATTTGGTCAAATTGAAGGGCTTGCAGTTTTGCAGTATCTTACACAATGTAACGAATAAGCCCATTTAGCACCTCAAACCTAATCTACTGATCACCAAGTGTACAGTGATCTGCTTTTCTTTTAAAGCTCATTTTCTTTTTGCATATATGCATTTATGAGTTCCAAATTTCTATCGTGTGTGCAGAAGTATTTCCGAGTACAATCTTGAATGACCTTGGCCCAATTTGTAGCCATGTTTTAAAGCTCAAATCACCCTTCTGAATTCCAGGGAATACGGCCCTAGTTTCTGCAATTTCTCTCTGATCTAGAACTTAGTCCAGGTGCATTAACCCTGCACTTGTTCCACAACAGAGTTTTATGCAAATACATGGTATCTGGGTTTCACACATCACTCCAAATATAATTTATCCAGGGCTTAGTAAAACTGTAGGATAATTTTATCTCCCTGTATCTCAAGTATAAAGACATGCATTTTCATGGGTTGTTTTTATTAACTTCTGTAGCTGTTATTTTAGCACAGTATATTAAGAAACAGTTTTCATGCACCCATAACAATCTATAGACCATTTAGAAAATACTGCTTTATTTTTTGGGGATCCAAATCAGCGGCCGTCTATACTGGGATGCAGTTGTTACAGTTGTTCATTCACTTTATTGATACCATTATAATTTAATGCTGCCTTCAACACTACTTTCAATGCCGTCTGCATCTCGGCAAACCTGAACATATGGTGACTTATCCCATTAATGAAGTGAATGGCTGTGGTCCCAACATACATGTTGAGAGTCAATTCGCTATGAACATTTGAGATTGAAAGAGACTATTCAACTCATGTCTATGGTGATCAAAAAAAACAGAAAGCTCCTTTCATTATGATGACGGAGGTCTACAGTGTGGCAGTCAAAGGCTAAAGCAGGGTCCGACCCGAAACGTCATTCAAACGGAGATGCTCCTGACCTGCTGAAGTTACTCCAGCACTTTGTGTCCTTTTGTGTAAACCAGCATCTGCAGTTCCTTGTTACTACTTAAAAACAGCCATGCAAGGACAAAGAGTGGACAGTATCTCAGTCCGAATAAACATTTGGAGGTTGCCTCAGACAAGAGGGTTTTATGGTTCATGAAGTTCTCTGAAGATGCGTAAAAAAATAACTCGACAACTGGCAGAAGAGTTGGTTGTTACTATGATGATAAGAGATATCTAAAATAGACACAAATATTGATGTGGTATAATCTCAGAGATCACAAGGAGCTGAAGGGTCTTGAACGCAGGATTTGACTCCCTACCAGACCCTAGAATGACAGAATGGGATTGCAGTGAGAATCTGGAGCTAACATTCAGAAAAGAGGACCCTTGGATGTAGGATTTGGAGAACAAGGCTGACTGAGACTAATGCTTTGGTGGGCTGAATGGTATGCACGCATTGGTGTTTATACTTTACATTTGCAATGGAGAGTTTGAATAAAGCTAAATATATTTTTACCATTTGTGAATGGTGTATTTCTAATGCATGTTTAGCACCAAATTGCTTACAGGTTGTGGCTCTTCAAACACAGC
The DNA here is from genome assembly GCF_053455715.1 of Rhinoraja longicauda. Classification (NCBI taxonomy): domain Eukaryota; kingdom Metazoa; phylum Chordata; class Chondrichthyes; order Rajiformes; family Arhynchobatidae; genus Rhinoraja; species Rhinoraja longicauda. The sequence goes on from NC_135973.1 coordinate 11,916,940, forward strand.
CTCATGAATTTTTAATGTTATTGTGGTTTTTGCTTTTCCAGCCTTTTCAACTGTATTCCAGTCCTCTACTGCCCTCTGGAAAAAAATGCAATAGGAAATAGTCTCTCCGAGGCTTATCAATAATTTTATACACCCCAATTAAATCTTCATTTCCCCCCCCCCTTCGATTGTATTATAAGTTGAAGGTGTTTTATTGTCATATATAAAGCTTTCTTTTGTCACGACCAACTGCATGTAATTTTTTGTCATCTGCAAATTTCTTTATCATTCCTCACCCATTGCCAAACCCCCAACCAGTACCAATATTTAATCATCTGTGTCATTAATGTATACCACAGACAGAGAGCAACCTAGGGCGCTGATCCCAATGGAACTCCACTGAAAATGTTCTTCTAGCTGAAAAAATAACCCCTCAACATTAGCCATTACATGCTAGCAAATTTGATTTCAATTTGCACTCCCTTGTACTTTATATTTTTGACCAGCTTGTCTTGTGGGTTCAAAAGCCACACTGAAATCTGTGTAGACTACACCAAAATATCTGAGCTCTGACAAAGTGTGTTTGACCTGAAACCTTAACCGGTGTTTCTCTTTCTGCAGATGCTGCTGACATGCTGTGTGTTTTCAGCATTTTCTGTTTTGATTCAGATTTCCAGCTTCTGCAGGTTCTTGACTTTTATAAGCATTAACAGTCTGCTATCCTTCCAACAGCCTTCATCCTCATCATCACTTGTGGAGTTTACATTGTTCTCATTTTTAGAAGCAGTTTCTGTAAATTTTCTTGCTCTACCTCACTTGGTTATCCTTTACTTTGTGCGTTATCACAGTTAAACCAACCCCGTTTTGATGGCGAAAACTATTTCCCCAACTTTTTTTTGTTTTGGAGTGCCTCCAACTCTTCTCTAGTCAGAGTCAGATGGACATTCAAACTAGATTTTGAATCTATTCACGTTAATCTCACTGTTCACATTAATTTGCTCAGTTCTTTAGCCCAGGTAATTTGCAATTATAGATGGGACTTTGTGTTTGTTGAATTAGTTGGGAGTGTAATCAATAGCTGTGATTCGGACAAATGTAGCCAGTCAGCTCACAATAAAATTAAGCAATTAAATAAAATAATATGGTATTCAAAAATGTGGACTGGTGTGCAGGAAGTGTCAACGCACTTTTAACAACCTGAAAACAGAGGTAGAATCTTGGCTTAAAATCACACCAGGACAAAATAACATTTCATTTGAATAATCCTTTTAAACATTTACAAAATTACAATTACAAAAATCTGACAATTTTGGACCAAGTTATCACAATTTTTCAACATTTCTCTGCAATAGACAGAAGTCACTGAATTTCATTAAAAAAAACCACACTTAACATTGATTTTCTATTCTATTGTAATAAATTGGAGTTACATCACCCTAATGGCTGCCTACACAGGGGTAAGAAGCTTCAGATTGTATTCAAAATTGCAAGAGATTCGGATCTACTACATTATTTTCACAATGATGACAGTGAGATGCTATAGCACTGGATAAATACCGCACTTCCTTCCCACCCCCCACCTTGGCACTGGATCAGTTTTGTTCCCGACTACACTGGATTGCTGTCACTGCCATATCACTGGATCACCTCCACAGCAATGGATCAATATTATCCCCACTGCATTCGATCAATCCCTGTGCAATGGGTCATTATTTTCCTGCATGATTCTGGAGCAATATCACTGTCCTCTGGTCCGTGCAGCACGACACTGGGTCAAATTGTCTTTTGCCCTCCCCTTCGGGCGAGATGTTGAGGATGTCTGAAACAACTTCAATGTCACATTTACAAACCATGACTCCAACACTTGATGCATTTCTGAGAGTCTGAATCTTATACTCTTAAAATTAGCTTGCTTTATTCTGGAGACACCTCCATCTCCTTCATCATTTTGACAAAGTCCTGTGCTTCTCTATCACCAGGGCGTCCCTCCAGTATCTTCACGATTGGCTTCATCACTGCAAAAAAAGAACTGTCTTTAAAATCAGATAGAGAGTGCGTCCATCACAGAAGTAGCCGGGAAATCAAATAGCCAGGAATCCCAATGTAACAGCTCAATGCTTTTAGCAGTACGGGGCATGTCTTGGTTCATGTTCTTGGCACAGGCACCTGTCAGCAGGACATTAGTAAGGAACACTAGTACACAGGAACAATCTCTACCAGTTACTAGTACTCGACAAGGCCACCAGCATAATCAAGGACGTATCACCCCTATCACTTCATCTTCTCCGCGCTCCCATCAGGAAAGGTACAGAAGTGTGAAGACGTATACCTCCAGATTCAGGAACAGTTTCTTCCCAGCTGTCATCAGGCAACTAAACCACCCTATCAACAACTAAAGAACAGTCCTGACCTATCATCTACCTCATAGGAGAGCCTCAGACTATATTGTAATTATGGATAGTTTTCTGCTGATCTGGATAGCACATAACAAAAAAACGGTAAAAACATAATACCTCAGTCTATAGCTGCTCCGAATCGGACCTGCTGAGAGCCCCCATGATCTGTTTATTCACAAAATGCTGGAGTAACTCAGCAGGTCAGGCAGCATCTCGGGAGAGAAGGAATGGGTGACGTTTCGGGTCGAGACCCTTCTTCCCCCATGATCTGTCTCTGCCCCCAGGCGCACCTGACCATGCATGAACCTTTTTTGCACTTTACCTTCTTTCCTTTTTTTCCCGCTCCGTTTGTTATTTTTGTTTTCACCGTGATTTATTTATTTTATCGCATCGAAATGGAAGTGGCATTCTTAATCTCGTTGTACTTGTACAATGACAATAAAGATATTGTATTTTACACGTGACAATAAGCTAAACTACACCTGGTCAACTGATCTGCAGTCACCCGGAGGGATACAGGCAGCAAACAAATTGGAATATTGCCACCTGCAAATTGCCCTCCATGCCTCATCATCCTGACTTGAATATACATCATCAATTGTTCATTGGCAATGGGTAAAAATCTGGGTACTGCAGTCCAACAGCAACTATCTTCACTACTTAGACTTTAAGAAGCAGCTCACGAGAGTCTCTCAAAAGGTATTTAACAATGGGCGATAAATGCTATCCTTGCACGCAACATTCTGGTCCTGCAAACAATTTTTAAAAAGAAAATGATCAACTCAAGAAAATATTTGTTGATATTCATTGTGCTTATTGGATTTTTTTTAAATCAGCTATCAAGGGAGGTGATATTGAAGGAGAAATTTGGAATTTTAAAGAGTGAGCCTCAGTCCTAATACAAATCAGTTCTAGATTTTGCAGATACATCGTATATTGCATTCTAATCGACCCCTCATAATATCGAGGCAAATGGAGTCCTGGTCAAATGCATTTTCTGTCTACGGTATAAACCAGCATCTGCAGTTCACTTCCTACAAAACCCTCTTTATGTGCTATCCAGGCAAATCATTCTATACGTATTTATTCACAAAATGCTGGAGTAACTCAGCAGGTCAGGCAGCATCTCAGGAGAGAAGGAATGGGTGACGTTTCGGGTCGAGACCCTTCTTCAGACTACGTAGGTACGCAATAGAGAAAAGGAAACAATGCAGAATGTGGACATGTGCATTGTAAAATAAAACATTGACTGGTGCATTTTCCAACATATGATTAGATCAAACTTTAATATCTTACCAGTGGAGTCAGGGTGTGTCAGTTTTAGAAATATTGGGGAGATATTTTTGATTCCACCGGCGATGGCAGGTTTGTGGAACCCGTGAATCTCCTGTAGCAGCAATACAGCCTCTCCTGCAAAGTCATTCGTCGAGAGCCAGTCATGATCCATGACTGTGAAGTGAAGACAAGCTATGTCGTTGCTGCACTTCTCCGACACCGTGCTGAAAAAAAGCCGCACTGTAGTAAGTATTGAAAAGTAGAATCCTCTAAGTCTAAGTCTAAGTCCCTCTAAGTCTGAGATGGGTATCAGAAATAGGTAGATAGACACAAAATGCTGGAGTATCTCAGCGGGACAGGCAGTATCTCTGGAGAGAAGGCAAGGGTGACGTTTCGGGTCGAGACCTTTCTTCGTCGCCCATTCCTTCTCTCCAGAGATGCTGCCTGACCTGCTGAAGAGTTGACCCAAAAAGTCTCACACTCCTCTCCAGAGATGCTGCCTGACCCGCTGAGTTACTCCAGCATTTTGTGCCTATCTTTACCCATGAGTGTTTGGTGGGGAGAGTGTAGAGGGAGCTTATTCTGTATGTAATATCTTTTGTATCTGCCCTGAGGAGGTTTATTGGAGGAAGTTTAATTCTGTTTCTAACCTGCACTTTATCAACCCAGTGCATGTTGAGAGAAAGGATGCAGTAATTTAGATAACTGAGGAAAAATACTGACAAGGTAAACTGCTCGTCGAAAATAGGGTGCAGTGTTTTATTCTTGACTTGTGTTCGCTGGCTCTTTGCTCCTGGGAAGAGGTGTTCAGGAGCGAGTTCGATGATGACGAAAGGATCACTGAGACCTGTAAACAGGGACACCAAGAGAATAGTCAATCATCAGCTTCACATGTCTGCACCTCATCCCAACCAAGCCCAAACAATGATAGACTGGGTTCCTGCAAATTGCAACGTTTGAAGATCGTATCCTGAATGACCAGTTTTGACCTACATCTCAATAATTAATCTTAGTGGGATACATTTTAGCGCCTCAGTTTTGGAGTGAATTTGGAAACTGATGGCTAGAACAGTGGCACAACAGTAGAGTTGCTGCCTCACAGGTCCAGAGACCTGGGTTCAATCCTAACTACAGGTGCTGTCTGTATGGAGTTTGCACGTTCTCCCTGTGACTGCATCGGTAGACCAGAATGGCTCAATTCGTGGATTTGAAGAGACTACGTTTGATCGGTCTTTAATGACCAGAGAGAGGTTTTGTAATGATAGGAATAGTACAAATGTAAACCCTGCTGGTTGCTCTATCAACCCCACACCCTTTCAGCAGCTTCGTTTCAGCTTGGTCCTGGAAGTAAAGGCTTGTCAACTGAACCTCAGCACTGGCAGCTCACAGATTAAAATCAAATGGAGGAGGTCATGAAAACAATTCAGACTATTACCAATAGCAGCTCTCCCGCTGTTAACCAAATTTATTCCATCATTAAGCCTCTACAGGGACTTGTGCAGCTGATAAATTAACAATGAAAAATATCACACTTCTAAACGTCACTAAAGACCTCAGGACATTGCAAAGAAGCACTTTTATTGCATTTAAAGTAGGTTATTTTTATAGTGTATTCACTGTTGTAAAATAGGAAATAGCAACCTAATGGTGCACCACAGAATTTTCTTCCTATCCCTATTGTCTATCGATCCTAAATTAATTGCCTCAACCTCGTCTCATAACCATAAACCAATCCCTAACTGATCCCACTACACCATTAAACTCAGCTCCTCTCCATTCACGGTCAACAGTTAAGTTATTCTCACTGCCTCAATGTCTCCCCATCATTTTGTATCAATCCATGACTAATCCCTACTTCCTCAGCATCACCCTGTCCCCTGTATTAGACTTAAATAAATCTCACAAATCTTCCTATCCACACCCCAAAGTCAATACTAATTAATACCACAAACCTGCATTCTCCCATTTGAATGCATCTTCCTCCATTCAACCTAACCTGCAGTAACTAAGTCTTCACATATCTAAAATCACTTGTTTTAAAAGATGAGCAAGCAAAGGTTAATCAATATTCTCATTAGGGCAATCACATAACGTTAGAAGTGTTTGCTCCAAATTTAATGTCAAATTTAATGATCAATTTCGGGCTCCTGAGTTCTCTCAGTGTTTACAACCTGTGGGGCGGCACATTGGCGCAGTGAGTAGAGCCGCTGACTCACAGCGTCAGAGGCCCGGGTTCGATCCTGACCTTGGGTGCTGCCTATGTGGAGTTTGCACGTACTCCCCTTGACCACGTGGGTTTCCTCTGGGTGCACCAGTTTTCTCCCACATCCCGAAGATGTGCGGGTCTGTAGGTTAATCGGCCTCTGTAAATTGCTCCAAGAGTGTAGGGAGTGAATGAGAAAGTGGGATAACATACAAGTGGTGTGAGTGGGTGACTGATGGTCAATATGGACTCGATGGGCTAATGGTAGACACAAAATGCTGGAGTAACTCAGCGGGACAGGCAGCATCTCTGGAGAAAAGGAATGGGAGACGTTTCGGGTCGAGACCCTTCTTCAAACTGAAGGGCCTGCGTCCATGCTCTATCTGTAAACTCTAAACTACACTAAACAAAAGAGAAACGGACACTCGAGTGCCTATGTAATTAAAAATCAGTGAAAGTTGGAGAAGAATCACGAGTGTTAAGCAAAGGTATTCAGCAAGGTCCTTTCCCATGTTTTCTGTCCATTTCTTGGACATCCCTCTACTTTTTTTTAATGATTGCTTAATTTCTCCCACTCTGGAAGGAGGATTACAAAGTATTCCCTGTGTGAATCATAAGATCATAAGTGATAGGAGTAGAATTAGGCCATTCGGTCCATCAAGTCTACTCCGCCATTCAATCATGGCTGATCTATCTCTCCCTCCTAACCCCGTTCTCCTGCCTTCCCCCCATAACCTCTAACACCCGTACTAATCAAGAATCTATCTATCTATGCATTAAATATATCCACTGACTTTGCCTCCACAGCCTTCTGTGGCAAAGTATTCCACAGATTCACCACCCTCTTTGACTAAAGAAGGTCATCTGTGATTTGTTCCTAACTGGTATAAAAACTAAGTCTGGCAAATATACCACTCTCACCATTCGTGTCCAAAGCAATTAGGTTCGTCGCGTGCAAGATGTCAATGTACAGCTTGTGCTCAGCAACTTCATAGTGGCACTTAATGCAGAGCATTCCATACGGCGTTGGCTCCGGGGATTTCTGGAAAGGAACACTGAAATTAGCATTCCTTTACAGTGGAGTTATTCCTTCCCACTTATTCCTCCCTCCTTCCATAATATTGATACTGCACTGCAACAAGTCTGCTCATATTTGATCTGATGCCATGAGATATCATGGGGCCCCGAGTCAATATGGAAGATTCCAAGGGCTACTGCTTCCTATTACATACTGCAGTGCCACCTCCTGGACATTTCCAGGGATTGTGTTGGAAAGCTCTGGCCGATACAATTGTGTGAGGATAACTCTTCTCAGGATTGTCGATGTAACATTTTTCTTGATTTCGACAGCAATCCCAAATGTTCATAGACAACTTTGAGGTATTCATATTCAGGACGAGGTCAACAGCCAGGCTGTTGCCGAGGATTTGTTCAGTTTTATCCTCAGTTTGCACTAAAGATAGACACAAAGTGCTGGAGGAACTCAGTGGGCCAGGCAGCAGTTTCGACCTGAAACGTCACCTATTATGTTTCTCCAGAGATGCAGCCTGGCCCCACTGAGTTACTCTGGCATTTTGTACCTATCTTCGGTGTAAATCAGCATCTACATTTCCTTCTTACACATTTTCTCAGTTTACATCTCTGGACAGGTCAGCTGCAATTACCACCACCACCCTATCTCATCCCAATCTTTATTTCAATCAACCTCTCTTGCCTCCCGCCTATAGAAACATAGAAACATAGAAAATAGGTGCAGGAGTAGGCCATTCGGCCCTTCGAGCCTGCACCGCCATTCAATATGATCATGGCTGATCATCCAGCTCAGTAACCTGTACCTGCCTTCTTCCATACCCCCTGATCCCTTTAGCCATAAGGGCCACATCTAACTCCCTCTTAAATATAGCCAATGAACTATCATGGATACTTCCTTTGTTCTCTTCCCCCTTGCCTCCTGCTTCATTGCAACTAAAAACTTGTTTGACTTTTAAATTTATGTGGTGCTGATGTTTCGTTATCCAAAGGTGCTGAAGTGGTTTCAGTATTTGGTTTTGTGTTATACCTGTCCTGGTGGTGTATGGGGGGGCCAGTGTGGACAGAGCTGTGCATTGGAACTGATCCTTGTTGTACCTCACCTGCTGTTGTATTTTTGCCTGATAGGCCTTCTCGATTAGCTCCAGCGTCGAGCACTTGTTTAGATGCAACTCCTCCTTCAGTGCCTGTAGACCCAAGGTTCCAAAGATTAAAAGATGAGGAAAACACTTTAAAAAGGGAATCTGCAATTGTGCAACAATACATTCAGGGGTTGATCCATGGCAGTAATGCAGACAACAAGCAGGAGTGGAAGTAAAGTGGACAGCCTAAGATATGGTCAATATCTTGTTGAAGAAATGTCTAATGAATTGGGAGACAAAAAAACAGATAGGGTAGAATCAAGAATATTTTGATCTTCATCCTAAAAGAGCGGGAGAAATGGAGAATGAGGAATATGAGTGAGAGAGAAATTAAAGAAAGTCATTGAGAGGAAAAAAGCAGGAATTGGGAGAGGGTGAAATTGAGGGGGCCTGAAGAGAAACTGGGTGAGAGAAATAGAGACACAGAAAAGAAGAGAAAGATGAGGGATTGAGAAAAGAGAAGAAGAGAGAGAGAGAGAGAGAGAGAGAGAGAGAGAGAGAGAGAGAGAGAGAGAGAGAGAGAGAGAGAGAGAGAGAGAGAGAGAGAGAGAGAGAGAGAGAGAGAGAGAGAGAGAGAGAGAGAGAGAGAGAGAGTGAGTGATGAATTGCAGAGACAGAAGACTATGGAGAAGAAAGGATGGAGAGAGGCAGCAAAAGAAAGCTGGGTGCTGGATAAAATATGCTTGGTCTCCTACTAAGTTTTTTTCTAAGTAGTCCTTCTGTTTCCATTCAGAAAACAAGAAATATCTCAGCAGAAGAGATCTTTGCTCTCTATTCTTGCTCCATTCCTGCCTTTTTCCTGTAATATTTTTCCTCTACGCATCTCACTTTAATTCTTGATTCTTGATCTTCATTACCCTTGTGGGAATGGATCCCATATTGCAATCACCTTTTCTGTGGAACACCTATTGAATCTTTTTTCTTATTTCCAGTGTGAATCCTGTGTTTTCTCCAATTAAAGACTCACCAGTCCGTCAAAACAATCTTTCTCTCTGTTCCCCCTTTTCTTTTGGACACTTTACTTGATTTCCCCATGATCTCCCACTGTTGGTTATATCCATCCTGAGATGTTCCACGCAGCTAGCCACCAGTTAGTGTAAAACGAACACCCATATACCTTGTAACTTTCATTGCGTAAGCTGTGAATTGGCAACCCCTGTCCCTCAGCGTGAAGAAACACCACAAGAGCCTAGGGAGAAACAGAATTAATCTTCCAGAAATGCAAGACATCGCAGCATCACACTGGACCCTTTAGACAGCGGTGTGTGAACAAATGGCCGAACCATATTGAATTATAAAGGCACATGTTATGCAGAAGGACCAGGGTAGATTCAGCAATGCACTAGGCCACCACTGTGACTTGCTGACACCAGGTGCTATTGGACAAAGAACTGGAGCACCCACAAGGCTTTTGTACAGGACATCCTGAGGATGGAGATGTTGGGGGGGTAACTAGTGAAGGGATCAACATGAGGCTTCATGCCTAGTTGAGGGAGGGTATATGGCACTCAGGGAAAGGGCTGACTTAGGGAGAGAATGAATGGCTGGTGGTGAATCAGATCGATCAGTGCAGTCCCTTGTCATTAACTTTGAAGGATAGTCAGTAAAAATAGATGTCATCCAGAAAAGACTTAAAAGTACCTAAAAAGGGAGAGGGAGGAGATGCGTATCAAGCGGTATAATCTCATTAAAGATATTGGAAAATGTGAAGTATGATCCATTGAATGTGAAGGCTCATGCTGTTCAAAAGCCAATGAGCTTCTTGAGAACCAAAGTTGAGTCCTGACACAGAAAGTTTTATGTACCTCTGGTTTAAGCTGACATTTTAGTACAGGGCAGTGGAGATGCCACACTATCAGACTATTCAGGTGGATCTTATACACTTCCAGACACTCTTATCCGGGCAGTTCTGTCATTTCAGAAACCGCATTCATCACTTTATAAACACAAAGTAACAGGGAGCCCCTTCGGATATCCAGTGGATGTGATGATCAGTGACAATTATACAGACATCAATTGTTGAATTGGAGGGTGCGAAACCTGGTGTAAGCTCCTGCCACGTGGCCGTTCAGTAATTAGTGCAAGAACACAGTTCACATTAAATCTGGAATCTGGCAGCCACAACAACGGAAGACATAACAAAGGGAATTTGTACAGGAAATACTGGCACATTTGGTCTGCATGTCAGAGACATTGTAACATCAGGGACATAAGCTTTGAAATGGATGGACAGTCAACCGAAAGCAGCGTACTAACACACTCCCAAAGACAAAGATGAATGGACACACATTAACCGACAGGTGTGAGTATTGGAGGGGTGGCACGTTGAATTGGTCACCTGTTACATCAGGTTGGAAGATCTAGTCGAGAATTCACATCCTGGCCATCAAAAGACTTGATGAGCTCAATTCAGAAATAATTTACTGCTTAAAACAAGCGTACTTTAGCATTGGATGACCAGACATCCTATCCATGTTCTTTCAAGAGACTATTGCAATGCCAACAGTCCACACAAGCCATCAGGTCAGTTTAGGATGACTAGAAGTATAAGAAAATAACTGCAGATGCTGGTACAAATCGATTTATTCACAAAATGCTGGAGTAACTCAGCAGGTCGGGCAGCATCTCGGGAGAGAAGGAATGGGTGAAGTTTCGGGTCGAGACCCTTCTTCTGAAGAAACGTCACCCATTCCTTCTCTCCCGAGATGCTGCCTGACCTGCTGAGTTACTCCAGCATTTTGTGAATATTAGGATGACTAGAGTTCAGTGAAAGGTTGTAAGTAGTTTGCAGTACAATAGAGTGTGTGTGCAAAGTAACAGGGATTGCAGCAGAGATTGTGTCTACGCTGATCCGCCATATTAACGGGATGGAGGTTCGGGAGCAGATTGGTTGAACAGAGCATGTCTGAGGTCTGGCTGTCGCTGCTGCCAACGCACGCTGTGTCTCTAGAGGTGAAGCTAGCGATTCAATTTTCCTTCTCCCAGTTACGTGTACTGCGCTTGGTGCTCACATTGTGTCCGCCTCAGCGTTGGGGAAAAATCAAAAACAGATCGGGCCACACCTTTGATTATTGTGCAAAGTAACCCTGGGCTTCCAGTTGCCTGTAACTTTAAACCCCCATTCTCCAATCTGACCCATGTGTTTAGTTTCTTACACTGTTCCAATGATTGAACCCTTGAGAACAGTGCGTCACCTTCCAGCATTCAAGGCTCAACTCCGAGGTTAACGATCTCAGACAATGATATTTGCAGCATTCAACCTCTCTCTCTCTCTCTTTCTCTCTCTTATTTGAGATTTCACTTGCATCTCTCTAAACACACTTCCCTGGACACACTTGTTAATTCCTCTCCTTTACCAGCCTCTCTGCTGTTACCATCACGTCTTATGTGAGTAACTCTCTCCTAGTCTCCACACTACTCCTCCCTTTGCAACTTTTAATGTGTATCATTTCAAACTCTTTTCAGCGCTGATGAAAGATTGAGGACCTGCACCATTAACTTTTGTTCTCTCTCCATAGACGCTGATTGCATTGCTGAGTATTTCCAACACTATTTATAATGGGGTGAGTCTCCCTGGAGAGAAGGTTTATAGAATTGGGAAACAGGATACCAGTTGACTCAAGGAGTTAATTTTGAATTTTAAAATAGGAGAATATTTTAAAGTAGTTACAAATTTTTGGCGAGGCCATGCTATAAATGATACCCATTACTGCACAAAATAACTTTAAGTGATGCAACCGTTCCTATTATTAACTTGGCAGCCAATTCTAAAAATAATGTATTATTCAATTAATATTATTATTAAACGGACACTGAAATCATTTTGGTCCAAATGACATGAAAAGCCACCAAGGTCTCCCTCATCCCCTTCCTCTGCATCGATTATTCAAGGACTGTTTCCTCAACTTAGTTAAGGCAATAGAGCCCAGCAATCTGTTGTGTTTTAATACTATCTATACCACTGCCCCTAGCACCAAACACATACCCCCTTACTGAAAGAATGGGTCCTTACTTTGCACACTTGCTATCTGGTCACCCTACTCCAGCAGGACATCCAACATAAGATAGTAAAAGCAGCCTAGAGCAGATGAGAACAAAGACATCTTGAGACCAAGAAATATTTATGGAGCTTTAGGCATAAACCCACAGAAATGTCGTCCAAAATTACATTCTGTTAACAAATGGATATTGACTGGAACTCCTTTCCCAAACCTTAACAGGTATTATAACCTCTATGTAAAGTCACAGTGACAACCACTTGAGTTCAATCCTGACCTCCGATGCTGTCTGTGTGGTGTTTGAACATTTTTCCTGTGACCACGTGGATTTTCTCCAGGTTCTTCAGTTTCCTCCCATGTCCCAAAGATGTGCTGGGTGGTTGATTAAATTGCCCTCTGTAAATTGCCCCTAATGTGCATACGAACAGAGCAGAATCTGGAAGAAGTCAATGAGAAATTGAGGAGAATAAAAATTGAATTAAGGAAAATGGTTGGTTGAAGGTTGACTCAGACTTGCTGGGCTGAAGGGGCCTGTTTCTGTGCGATATCTTTTCTTTAGTCTTTTCTTTAGTCGGAGGATGGTGGATCTGTGGAATTCATTGGGCAAGTCACTGGATATTTTTTAAGGAAGAGATAGATGGATTCTTGATTAGTACGAATGTCAGGGGTTATGGGGAGAAGGCAGGAGAATGGGGTTAAGAGGGGAAGATTGATCAGCCATGATTGAATGGCGGAGTAGACGGTGGGCCGAATGGCCTAATTCTGCTGCTAGAACTTATGAACATGATATCCCTCAATGATACCATGACTCTGAACTGCTTTGAACTTGGAATCAAGCAAATAATTGTACCCACATAAAAATATTATTTTAGCTGCACAATGTTCTGCTTTACTTTGTTTGCTTCCTGGAAACATACGTGTAACAAAAAGACTTACAAAGTTGAAATGTGCCTGCTGGAATAATCCTTAACAAGCCAAGCAACCATTTAAGGAGCCCAACCATTATTCTGTACACTAAGCAATGGTCAGAGATTGAAGGTAGGAGTAAGCTGAACAAACAAAGCAACAACATGTAATGTGAAAATGAAGATCATTGCATTTTGTGTGTGTGCAGTATTAAGCATCTCAGTCACGGTCAGGATACAATGGATACAGATACAGTTGGGTGCCACATAGAAATCAGAGCACAGAGTGGGAACGGGCTTCTGCAAGTGTTGTGTGACTGGACCTCGTTCTGTGTTCTAACCTCCAAAGTAAAGTGAAATCGCTCGTAGAATTCAGCAGACACCCCAGTATTTGTAGTCAATGCTTCAGCAATCAAATCCAACAGCAATTTCCACAAAGTTGCCAATATCCTGAGGAAATACAGAAAAATCCGTTGGCAGTGACGTATGGAAGCATTGAATTTGGTTTGGTTCAAAGGCTCAACCAGTGCAACAATAGAAGGGTCCCGACCCGAGCACTTTGTATATATTTTTTGTAAAGCAGCATCTGCAGTTCCATGTTTCCACAGTGGAACGTTAGCTCTTGAGTCACGGGGACAGATTATTTTCAAGATGCCTGTAATACTAAAATATTCTGCAACAGTTGTAGTCAAACAAGGTATAGAGTCATTATTGGAGTTTTAGAAACTGCGGATGCTAGAAAATTTAAATAACAAAAGGAGCTCAAGGTCTTTGAGCTGAAAATTGACTCTGTTTCTCTTTCCAGCAATATTCTGTATATTTAAAATCGAGTTATGCACCCTACATACTATCCAAGTCTTTTCTCCCATTCAAGTAGAGCATGATGGTTTTTGTTCCATCAAAGAGTCCCAGGGCAGGTGCAGCATTCATTAGATCAGTGCAAAGTATCCTCAGAGCTGATATGGAGTAGAGCTTTTCAATATGGATTGGGGTTGGAGACCACGCTCGAGGAACCAATGAATTTAATCAAGCGTGACGTGCGTTTTCTTCAGGTGCTGCAGGATAAAGTCTCAAACTCTTCAGTCCTCTCAGCAAATTGAAAAGATAACCCCAAATGCACAACTTATCTTTTTGATAGTACAACAATGACTACACTTCAGTAATACTCAATTGGCTGGAATGCACTTTGGAATATGTTGAGGGTATGGAAGTCTCTGCAGAAATTTCTGTAGGGTGGCACAGTGGCGCAGCTGTAGAGTTGCTGCCTTTCAACGCTAGAGACTCAGGTTCGATCCTGACTATGGGTGCTGTCAGTATAGAGTTTGTACGTTCTCCCCGTGACCAAGTGGGTTTTCTCCGGGTGCTCCGGTTTCCTCCCACAGTCCAAAGAAGTACAGGTTTGTCGGATAGAGACACAGAAACATAGAAAATAGGTGCAGGAGTAGGCCATTCGGCCCTTCGAGCCTGCACCGCCATTCAATATGATCATGGCTGATCATCCAGCTCAGTAGCCTGTACCTGCCTTCTCTCCATACCCCCTGATCCCTTTAGCAAAAAGGGCCACATCTAACTCCCTCTTAAATATAGCCAATGAACTGGCCTCAACTACCTTCTGTGGCAGAGAATTCCACAGATTCACCACTCTCTGTGTGAAGAAATGTTTTCTCATCTCGGTCCTAAAAGACTTCCCCCTTATCCTTAAGCTGTGACCCCTGGTTCTGGACTCCCCCAACATCGGGAACAATCTTCCCGCATCTAGCCTCTCCAACCCCTTAAGAATTTTATATGTTTCTATAAGATCCCCCCTCAGTCTTCTAAATTCCAGCGAGTACAAGCCCAGTCTATCCAGTCTTTCCTCATATGAAAGTCCCGCCATCCCAGGGATTAATCTGGTGAATTGGCTTTGGTATAATTGTAAATTGTTCCTAGTGTGTAGGATAGTGCTAGTGTAGGGGGTGATCGCTGGTCATCGAAGACTCGGTGGGCCGAAGGGCCTGTTTCCATGCTGTATCTCTAAAGCAAAGTAAATGCGTTTGTTTTCTGTATTCAGTTTGGATTTTGTTGAATTGATTTACCTGCAGAGGTTCTCCTGCACTAGCCATTCACTGAGGATGATTAGATTGTCATCTAGGAATTTCATCAGAGGAGATACCGCCTGTAACAAGACAGAAACAGGTGTGGGTGAGGGCATCACGGTCGAGCCCAATCTCACCTGGCCCAATATTCTCAGATCGACTGTCGAAGAAGGCCTGAAGAAGGGTCTCGACCCGAAACGTCACCCGTTCCTTCTCTCCAGAGACGCTGCCTGTCCCGCTGAGTTACTCCAGCATTTTGTGTCTATCTCCAATATTCTCAGAGATGCACACCCCATCAAATGCCACTGAAACCCTGGTTCATTTTCCACGTGACCCTCCTCACCCAACCTCTTGTTGTTCATCAATCGCCACATCCCCCTTAACTCTCAGTACCCCACTTAACCGCCACCCCTGAGAACTCAGCACAAAGGATAGATCAGCTTCCTGCTTCATCAGGCTGACACGCACACTGGGGAGATTGCTGTGGATTTGGTACATCTCGTCATTGACCAGATGTGTGGGGATCAGAGACAGAGAGTTGACAAAGCCCCCATTGCTGAGCAGTTCCCGTGCACTCTATTACGGCAATCTCACCAGGACACGTACATCATCAGGCTGGATGGAGTCCGGAGACAGGCTCACGTGCTGAATGTACTTCCGCAAGTCAATGACCATCTGTAAAAACAAGTCCATGGAAAACAGAATAGTGTCAGACTGCTAATTGGGGAAATGTCCACATTCCTACCAATGTGATCCCTTCACACTGAGGTTGTTAACCAATTCAGTGGTTGGTCTCAGTAGGTATAGGCTTACCCCTGGATTCCAAACAGATCAAACCCCAGTACCACTGATCAAGCCTGGCCCCAGCTATGTCCCAACTGGCTTAGATCAATTAAAAAAGGACACAAAGTGCTGAGGAAATCGGAGGAAGGGTCCTGACCCGAAATGACATCTATCCATGTTCTCCAGGGATGCTGCCTGACCCGCTGAGTTACTCCAGCACTTTGTGTCTTCTTTTTGTAAACTAGCATCTGCAATTTTTGGCTACTGGAACAGATCAACCTTGGCTAAATCAGTTACATTTCTAGAGGATTAAATTGATCTCCACTCGAGTCATGCAGCACAGAAACAGGCTCTTCAGTCCAATTTGCCCATGTCGACAAAGGTGCCCTATCTATGCAGGTCCCATCTGCCCTCCTTTGGCCCATATCCTTCCAAATCTTTCCTATCCATGTGCCTATTTAAATGTCCTTTATATGTTGTTATAGTAATTGCCTCAACTACCTCCTCTGGCACCTCATTCCATATACCCTCCACTGCCCATGTACATACACTGTATGGGAACACAACAGTTAATTAGATCAAACTTATCCTGACCATGTAAAAATGGTCTACATCAGACCTGATTCTTGCCAGATCAAACTGATTCCTACTGAATCACACTAATCCTAAACAGATCACACTAGTTCCATAGGATCAGTGAATCACCATTGGATCAAACTGATCAATCAATTCCATTGTATCAAATAAGCCCCACTTTATCGCATAATTCAGTACCAGGTAAAGTTGATTCTCACAGGGCCAAATCCAACTGCTCTCCACAAATCAAACAGATTCCAATGGGTTCATATTGACCCAACTGGAAGAGAATGATCCTTGTTTAGACTTTAGACTTTAGAGCTACAGCGTGGAAACAGCCCCTTCGGCTCATCTAGTCCCTGCCGACCGGCGATCACCCTGTACACAAGCACTACTCTGCACACTAAGGACAATTTACAATTTTTACCAAAGCCAACAATTAACCTAAAAATCTGTACGTCTTTGGAGTGTGGGAGGAAACTGGAGCACCCAGAGAAAACCCACATGGTCACGGTGAGAATGTACAAACTCCATACAGACAACACCCGTAGTCAGGATCGAACCCGGGTCTCGGGCCCTGTAAGGAAGCAACTCTACCGCTGCACCACTTTGTTGAGCAGTTTGGTCCCAACTTGATTGAAACAGCCCGCAACAAATCTATCCACACTAAAGTAAAATCTACTGGTTTAAACGAATGACCCGAGGATCTGATTTTCTGATTTTCATTAGACCATTGCAATTCCTGCCATTTACTCCACCAATTCCACCAGTGATACCAATTCCTATTGGATTATCCTGATTCCCAACTGGATCAAATCTATCTGGGCTAAATCAGTTCAATTTCTAGAGGATCAAATTCACGTTCACAAGTTATAGGAGTAGAATTAGGCCATTCGGCCCATCGAGTCTACTCCGCCATTCATTCATGGCTGATCTCTGCCTCCTAATCCCATTTTCCTGCCTTCTCCCCATAACCCTTGACACCCGTTCTAATCAAGAATTTGTCTATCTCTGCCTTAAAAATATCCACTGACTTGGGCTCCACAGCCCTCTGTGGCAATGAGTTCCACAGATTAACTACTCTCTGACTAAAGAAGTTCCTCCTCACCTCTTTATTTTAACAGCGCCCTTTAATTCTGAGGCTATGACCTCTGGTCCTAGACTCTCCCACCAGTGGAAACATCCTTTCCACATCCACTCTATCTATGCTTTTCAATATTCTGATTGATTAATTATTCAAATTGATCTCCACTAGAGTCGTAGACTCATACAGCATGAAAACAGGTCCTGATCTTATCCGGTCGCTCGGACCTGTCAGCTTGTGCCTTGCTGGTTACCTTCTCCACCAGCTGGTTGATCATGTACTTGGACTGCCGCTGCATGCCCGCATCGATGCTCTGCAGCTGTGTGTCCAGCGCTCTCCGCACCTGCTGCTTCCCCTCCATCCCACACAGCTGCTCCACAGAGGTCTCCACCTCCTGCCACGCCAACTCATTCGGCAGGTTCCAGATGTACTTGTGCACGTGCTCGATGTTGTTCAAGACCATGCACAGCTGAGAAGGAAGAAGGAAAACAGTTGTGATTAGTGCGAGGGTCTGGGGGGTTATGGGGAGAAGGCAGGAGAATGGGATCGAGAGGGAAGCATAGATCAGCCATGATTGAATGGCAGAATAGACTTGATGAGCCGAATGGCCTAATTCTGCTCCTTCTGCTAACTTATGAACTTAAGTGACAGGGAGGAGAGGCAGTAAGTCAAGGTCCCACACAAGAGATTAGTGGGCAAAATTAGAGCACATGGCATAGGGGGGAGGGTATGGACATGGATGGAGAACTGGTTGGCAGACAGGAAGCAATGTGTAGGAATTAACAGGTCCTTTTCAGAATGGCAGGCAGTGACTAGTGGGGTGCCACAAGGCTTGGTGCAGGGACCCTAGTTATTTACAATATATATTAACGATTTAGACGAGGGAATTAAATGTGACTTCACCAGGTTTGCAGATGACACGAAGCTTGGTGGCAGTGTGAGCTGCGAGGAGGATGCTGTGAGGCTGCAGAGTGAATTTGATAGTTTGAGTGAGTGGGCACATGCATGGCAGATGCAGTATAATATGGATAAATGTGAGGTTATCCACGTTGGTGGTAAGAACAGGAAGGCAGATTATTATCTGAATGGTGTCAGATTAGGAAAAGGGGAAGTGCAACGAGACCTGGGTGTGCTTGTACATCAGTCATTGAAAGTAAGCATGCAGATACAGCAAGTAAAGTGAAGAAAGCTAATGGCATGTTGGCCTTCATTGTGAGAGGATTTGAGTCTAGGAGCAAGGAGGTCCTGCTGCAGTTGTACAGGGCCCTGGTGAGACCGCACCTGGAGTATTGTATGCAATCTTGGTCTCCTAATTTGAGGAAGGTCATTATTGCTGTTGAAGGAATGCAGCGTAGGTTCACCAGGTTAATTCCTGGGATGGCAGGACTGGCATGTCATGAAAGAATGGGTCGACTGGGCTTGTATTCACTGGAATTAAGAAGGATGAGAGAGGATCTTATAGAAACATATGAAATTCTTAAAGGATTGGACAGGCTAGAAGCAAAAAGAATGTTCCCGATGTTGGGGGAGTCCAGAACCAGAGGTCACTGTTTAAGAATAAGGGGTAGTCCATTTAGGACTGAGATGAGGAAAAACTTCTTCACCCAGATAGTTGTGAATCTGTGGAATTCTTTGCCACAGAAGGTAGAGGAGGCCAATTCTATAGATGTTTTCAAGAGAGAGTTAGATATAGCTCTTAGGGCTAAAGGAATCAAGGGATGTGGGGAAAAAGCAGGAACGGGGTGCTGATTTTAGATGATCAGCCATGATCATATTGAATGGCGGTGCTGGCTCGAAGGGCCTACTCCTGCACCTATTGTCTATGTTTCTGTCCAGTGATAGGTGATTGGAGTCAGTAAAATAGGACAGATTTGAGTGATTGAAAGATTTAGATGGGTACATGGTGGATAGGACAGGTTTAGAGGGATATGGGCCACATGCAGGCAGGTGGGTCTAGTGTGGGTGGGAGATGTTGGTCGGTGTGGGCAAGTTGGGACGAGGGGCTTATTTCCATGCTGTATGACTCTATGTTCACAGGGGTCCCTCAGTACTCACTTGTTGTGTGATTTTCTTCTGATCGTCTGCTTTTTGTCTGATCATTTCCGAGTACATCACAGCTGCATTACAGATGTCCTGAAAGAAAGCACTGAAGTATGAGTGTACCTGGAACCAGACGGGTCAGTGTGGAGAGCTATCTGCTCATATGCTGCCTAACCCGTTGAGTATATCCAGCATTTGTTCCATGGAGTTTGTACGTTCTCCCTGCGACTAAGTGGGTTTTCTCCAGGTGCTCCGGTTACCTCCCACACTCCAAGAACATAAAGGTTTGTAGGTTAATTGGCTTCAGTAAAATTGTCAGTAAGTTGTCCCTCGTGTGTAGGATAGTGGTGGTGTATGGGGCTGATCGCTGGTCGGCGTGGACTTCTTGGGTTGAAGGGCCTGTTTTGCGCTGTATCTCTGAAGTCTGATATCTAAAATCCAGCCAGATGATCAATCAGCAGTTTTGCATGACTATGCCAGATCCCAATAGGGCTTATAGCTTGGTTGCTCAAGCTCTCTCCCTATCCCTATCCCTATCCCTCTCTCTCTCTCTCTCTGAAGAAACCCAGAGGAATTGTTGTGGATACTCACATCAGTGATCTTTGTTACAAACACAAACGCTCCCATTGGGTCCGGCCAGGCCAGCTGCAGCCAGAAGCTCTTGATCTGAGTGAAACAGGTCACCACATCGACTGCTGAGCTGCTGTGTTTGGACAGCGTGTCAACAGGGTCAAGCTGGTAAAAACACACAAACATTCGGTCATTATCAACGGAAAGGACAGGGCAGCGCAGTGCAGAATTCTCCAGCAGAGACATGAACAGCATGAATTCAGTCAAAGGGAGCTCAGAACAGCAGAGGGAGAAAAGACTCGAACATCTCTTGGATCACCCCCCCCCCCCCCCCCCCCCCGTGGCTCCTGCCAGTTCCTGTGTACATTTACCCCTGCCAAGAACACTACCCACCCACTGAATCTCCTTTATCACTCTCCATACACACACACACACACACACAGGATATAGAATAGTGCAGCGCAGAAACGGATCTGTGCTGACCTCAATGCCAATTTAAAACAATATCTCTCCGTCCCCTGCCTGTTCATGTGTCTGTCTAAATGCTTCTATCGCGTCTGCTTCCACCCCCCCCCCCCCCCCCTCCCCCCTCCCCACCACCACAACTCTCGGTGTAATTTAGGCACCCGCCACTCTGTGTAAAAATCTTGCCTCGCAAATCTCGTTTAAACCTTTCCCCTCCCACCTCCAACCTATGCCCTCTGATGCTTGATATTTCCAACCTGAGGGAAAAAAAGACTAGCCCGTCTACGTTAAAAAAATTCTGTCAGGCCATCTCTCGGCCTCTGCTCCACATTTGATCAACATCTCTTTATCTTGACCTGAAACGTCACCCACTCCTTCTCTCCAGAGATGCTGCCTGGCCCGCTGGTACTCCGGCTTTCTGTGTCTATCTTCTCGTTATGGTTAGTACTCTCTAATACAGGCAACATCCTGGTGAAATTCGTCTGCACCTTCTCCAACGCCTCTACCCACGCACTGAATCTTCTTCATGGATGGGTGACCTGAGCTGCTCCAAACACTCCCTCACAGAATATAGACACGTATCCTTCCTGTAATGCGGTGACCTGAACTGCGTTCCAAATGTGGCCCAACTAAATTCTTATCCAGTTGCAAGATGACTCCCCAACTTTTTATACTCAGTCCCTCCACAAGTATACTGTACACCATCTTTACCAGTTATACTGTACACCTTCTCGACTTTGTTTACCACTTTCAGGGAGTGATGGACGTACATCGCAAGATCCTTCTGTCCTGAACTCTCATTGCATCTGCTTTTACACCTCATACAAGCTGATCTTGGATTTTACCCACTCCTTTTGTTGGAGAGTTCACTGATGTGAGTCAAACACAATGTGCTGGAGTAATTCAGGCAGCATCACTGGACTACATGGATGACTGTTCTACACAAGATTCCGGCATCTGCAGTTCCTTATATCTCCATTTTATCGCTCCACTGCAAATCCTCCTCAAAGTATGCCTACTTTGAAGAAGTTCTCCTCTCTCTGGCCCATCCATGTCCTCCAGGGACATGAGCGGCACGGTGGCGCAGCGGTAGAGTTGCTGCCTTACAGCGCCAGGGTCCCGGGTTCGATCCTGACTGCGGGTGCTTGTCTGTACGTTCTCCCCGTGACCTGCGCGGGGTTTCTCCCGGAACTCCGGTTTCCTCCCACACTATAAAGAAGCACAGAGTTGTAGGCTAATTGGCTTGGTATAAATGTAAATTGTCCCTAGAGTGTGTGTAGGATCGTGTTAGTGTGCGGGGATCGCTAGTCGGCGCGGACTCGGTGGTCTGAAGGGCGCTGTATTCCTACACTAAACTAAGCTAAAGATACTGCCTGACCTCTGAGTTACTCCAGCGTTTTGTGTTCAATGCATGTTTGGTTCCTTGTGTCTCACTGATTGGAGCGTTCTGCCTCACTGATCAACAGATTGGATCTGCCAGCACAATCATTCTCTGAATGTAAGAGGTAAACAGGAGCAAAATGCCTACCTTGTCAATGTGTTTAAAAACATGAAGAACAGTTGGCTGATTCCAACAACCTACTCAAATCAGGTACCTGGTCCACCGCCACTGCCTTTGTGATCCGTTCACATGACTTCTCGTGAACAATGTGCAGCCACTTATTAATGGATATCTGGAACCATTCATGGAAATTCCCAAGTCCCAGATTGGAGTCCCTGTAGGAGCAGTTGGGTGGGAAATAAACAGATTTAGAGACCGGGTGGAATCCAGATTACTCCATTCCTGCTCGGTTGAATACAATGTTCATTGGGATCCGATGTTAGACCAATTCCAGCTCCTTGGAATCAGTACAAAACGATTCCCTGCGGAATTAGCTCCGGCGTGTTTCACCGTTCCCTGCTTACTGAGGTCCAGCATGGAGTTCTGAAGAAGGGTCTCGACCCCAAAACGTCACCCATTCCTTCTCTCCTGAGATGCTGCCTGACCTGCTGAGTTACTCCAGCATTTGGTAATACCTCCAGCATGCTTTTCTTCACCCAAGGGGAGACGCTACTTCAGTTTAATGTCCCATCGAACAGCGATGAGCCGGATAATCAGAGCTCTTATTATGGACTCTGTTCCAGTCTCCACCAAGTATCTTTCAACGTTGCCACTTTCCACTCTACAGCTTTGTATCTCTTTTTCTTCAACCACTGGTTCCGACACCAAAGATGGCATGATCCTCCACCATGCCCGGTCCATTTCCTGTATTTCTGCTCTTGTCCCTCTGAAACAAAGATATACCCTCCCAACCTGTGACCTTGCAGCCCACCAGCCTTCACACTGAGGATCATCCACCATAACTTTTAACACCTCTGCCCTGTGCCTCACCTAGATTCTCACCTATTTCTCCCCCCCTCCCCCCCCCCCTTCTCCTTCCACCTACATTCCCTCCTCTAGCTTCACAATCCACAACCTTTCAATCCTTTTGTCTTACACCTTCTGTCTTTTCATCTCTGGCCTCTCTGTCTACCATCAGCCTATCAAAAAACCCTCCTCACCTTTATCAACCTATTACCTGTAGTCTATGTCCTGCCCCTTCTCTCTTCCAGCTTTCTCCTCCCCCCTCCCCACCCTCTCTCCCTCCACCACAATCATTCTGAAGAAGGGCCTCGACCCAAAATGTCACTGCTCCATGTTCTCCAGAGATGCTGCCTGACCCGCTGAGTTACTCCAGCACTTTGTGCCTTCTTTAGCAAAGCAGCATCTGCAGTTCCTTGTTTCTCCAACCTGAAACATTACTTGTTTCTCCCTGGAGCTCTCTGACCTACAGAGTATTTTTAACATATTTTAAAATTTTATTTTAAGGAGTTGTGGCTACAGGTAACTTACTTCAATGGAAGGAATTCCTTGAAGTGTTTCACTTCTTTCAGCGACAGGTACAACTCAAACAGGGTCACAGCGATCTGCTGGGACATTCTTGATCTCTCCAGTTCAATGGCCGCTCCCAGCTCCTCCATTAGCGCCAGGACATCATCTGCGACCTGTAAGAGACATCAAATTGGCAGCTTAAGGAAACAGGTTGTGACTCACCCAGAGATATGGAAAGACACGTTGAGGAGAGGCAGGAGAAAGCCTGGCAGGTAACAGGTTGGTGCAGGTGAGGAGGGCCTTTTAACAGGCAGATGGTTGGACCAAGGCCAGAGATGAAAAGACAGAAGGTGTGGGGCAAAAAGGATTGAAGAGTTGCGAATTGTGAAGCTAGAGGAAGGAATGTAGGTGGAAGGGAAGGGAGGAAAAAGATGAGAGCACCACTCAGGTGGTGCTATATCACAATAATGTTCGCCTCTTCCCACTCTGTCCAGTCAATGGAAAGGGAGCCTATTAGAAACAGAAACCATTCTGATGGATTTATTGGCAAAGAGGCAGGGTCCATAAATATAAAATGGAGCTTCAGGTCCTGAATGATGCTCTGATTCTGAAAACAGGAAGCCCAGGTTATCAGGCTGTGGTTAATTGGTGATGGACAACACCCATCTTGGCTGGATCCCGCTCTCTCATTGTGAGAGCCAGGTGCAAGGTTAGGTTGGGGTTTAAAATCATCCACCTGATCAGAAAACCCTAAATGAGGAGTGGGGAGGTACGGTGAGGGTAACCTTGGTGTTGTGGAATTGGAGGAATACATCAACAATGGGAGATCATCAAGTGAGGTGCAACATTGGAAGAAAGTGGAACCCAGGACCCTGGGTCACTGAAGCATCTACACATTGACCCAGTCTGGGAAGTGCCTGGGTACAAGCTGGTCTTCCACACCTGGGTTGCTTGGACCCATGGCAAGCTCACCATCGATGTCTGTCATGGTGGAGAAGGTTGGGGTCTACTCTCAGAACCTCGCACATTGAGGGGACTCATTGAATGTCTATCATGAAGGTCTCAGCCCCACACGCGGAGGGGTGGGGGTGTATCACACTAACATAAGGAGCTCACTCTGTGACCACACATACGTTGGGGGAGCTTGGCTGTGCTGTGGGAGCCCCTCAGATGCTGTGGGCACATAGGTTTCACACACAGTCGGTTCCAATCTCCTTACCAGTTTCTCCAGCTGCTGATAAGTCAAACTGAAGTAATCAATCTTCACAACACTACAAACAGAAAGAAATCCTCCTGAATTCACCAGGAATAGCAGTTCAATGCAGTTACAACCCTTTGAGAAGTTTATTCACATATTGGCATGCACATTGCACCCTCTCTGCAGAGACTAGTAAAGAATGAGGCGTGGCTCCAAACTGGCAGAGCCAGATCGTGACAAATGGACACGAGAACTTGTGGCCATTCACCAAGAGCAACCCTCTGTGCTGATGCCCCATCCTCCATTCCCATCTCCTCCACTCAGCTCCACTCTCTCATCAAATCCCACACTCTCAATCCTGTTCCCCCCTCCACTTCCCAACAACCACTAACCCCACCCTCCCTTCCCTCACCCTGTCCAGGTCCACAGTAGACTAAGAAAACATCCTACAATAGGCACAGACGACATCCGTCCATCTGCGAGTGATGATGGTGAAAGGCTCCAACGAGACTCCCACAGTGGCAACACATGGTAACTAGGACAACCTTTGGTCCTGAGCGAAACTTGGTGGGGGTCTTGGAGGAAGATGGCCCCTAGAGATGCGATGTGTCGGCCCACCGGCATGTGGACATGCCGTGGCTTCCATCAACCAGGTCCCGGCTGTGGGTCAAATAGCACTCCACTGCCTTG
The DNA here is from genome assembly GCF_053455715.1 of Rhinoraja longicauda. NCBI lineage: Eukaryota > Metazoa > Chordata > Chondrichthyes > Rajiformes > Arhynchobatidae > Rhinoraja > Rhinoraja longicauda. The sequence continues at coordinate 11,942,199 of NC_135973.1, forward strand.
TGAGTGAGGCTCAGGAGAGCCAAAGGCACTGGAGCCGGAGTCCCCACAAGCTGACCCCCTCATGCATTCACCTTCCAGCAACTCCTGCGACCACATTGGCCCCAGACAGAGCAGTTCCTCTGGAATCAGGCTATTCGGTCGAAAGGGGAATGCAGGTGCTGGGCAGGTCTGTGTTCCTAATTAACTGCCCAGGCTTTGCGGCCAAATCAAAATTCTGCAATAACTCCAAACAAAATTGTCAAAGGTGGGTCTGCAGTTCAGAGCAGGGGAGCAGGAGCAGGTTTATGGTGAATCTTGTGGACTTAAATGAGGCAAAAAGTGTCCCATGGAACAGGCCGTGGTGGATCGAGGAAGCTTTACCGTATAGAATCAAGGAACCGCAGATGCTGGTTTACCAAAAACAGAGGCACAGAGAGCTGGAGAAACTCAGCGGGTCAGGTAGGATCCCTGCATAACATGGATCAGTGGTCCTTCAGGTCAGAGTCCTTCTTCAGACTCTGCAGAAGGGTCCCGACCCGAAACGTCACCGATCCATATTCTCCAGGGATTCTACCTGACCCACTGAGTTACTCTGTATCTCAAGCTATACCGTGTACCTGATCCATGCTATCACGCTGACTTTACTCCATAGCATGGACATCCTTAATTTATTCTCCTAAAGGAATTGAAATGCTATTAAACAGAAAAAAAACTCTGATGCTTACCTTATAAATATTTTGTTGTAGTGGTTTTGTTTTTTGCGTAAGTCTGTGCAAACTGTGTCGACCAACTGGACCAGAGCCATCAGCCGAGCCTGGTCTGACTGCAATTTAAAGTCAGTGCTTTACAATGCAAGGATTGTTCCTTTTCCAAACATAAATCACCTCACACTGTCACGCCCAACTCACCCCAAAACCCCTTCCATTCTGAATTCAACTAGCCCTCAAAAATTCCAAACTGAACTCACTTCCCACCCCTCAGGTCCAACTCACCCTAAAACCCCAAGCCCAACTTGTCCTGCACTCTGAACCCAGCTCACCCTCAAAACGCCAACTGCAACCTGCCTTTCCTGCGCTCAGTGGAGTAGAAGAGAAACAGTACCCTACCTTGTGGAAGGACAATTCAGAAGGCTGATAAAGGAGGGAAAGAATCTGTTCCTGAGTCTGCCGGTACCGCTTTCTGAGCAGAGGTGTCGATGGAGTCAATGGTGGGAAAACTGGTCTGTGTGATGGACTGGGCTACATCTACAACTCTGCAATTTCTTGCAGTCTTGGGCAGGGTTGTTCCCAAGCCAAGCTGTGATGCAACCTGGCAATAAGCTTCCTAGGGTACATCTGTAAAAGTTTGTAAGAGTCACAGGTGACATGCTGAATTTCCTCAGTCTACTCAGGACGTAGAGGCGTTGGTGGGCCTTCTTGGCTGTCACATCAACATGGTTGGTCCATGAGAGATCATTGGTAATATTAATGCAAAGGAACTTTTCCACATCCGCACCATTGGTTCTACTATGCTCCCTAAAGTCAACAACCAGCTCCTTTGGTCTTGCTGACATTGAGGGAAAGGTTATTGTCCTGGCACCATACCACTAAGTTCTCTAGTTCCTTCCTATACTCTGTTTTGTCATTGCTCATGATTTGGTCCGCCACAGCGGTATCATCTGCAAACTTGTCGATGGAATTAGAGGCAAATTTGGCCGTACAATTGTGAGTATAAAGTGAGTATTGTCGGGGACTGAGAACGCATCCTTGTGGGGCAACTCAGTGTTGAGAGTTATTGTGGAGGAGGTGTTATCACCCATCCTCTCATCACTGGGTTCGATCCTAACTACAGGTGCTGCATGTACGGAGTTTGTACGTTCTCCCCGTGAACTCGTGGGTTTTCCCCTGGTGCTCCGGTTTCCTCCCACACTCCAGGTTTGTAGGCTAATTGGCTTGGTATATTTGTAAATTGTCCCTAGTGTGTGTAGAATAGCGTTAGTGTGCGAGGCTTGCTGGTTGGTGCGGACTCGTGGGCCAAAGGGCCCGTTTCCGCGCTATACCTCTAAACTAAACTAAACTAACCAAAAATACAACACCCCAATCCTAAACCGAATGCTCTCCAACATTCCAACAGACAGGTTGTCATGGGGTGGAGCCACTTGACTTCATTCAGTCTTTGTCAACTGAGAGATGTGCAGGAACGTGCTCCTTCAACTCAGTTGAAGAAAAGATCACTCGCCAACCTTACGATATTCTGAGCTGGTGCAGGCATACTGACCGTGAAAATTTAAAAAAAAACTGCAGATGCTGGAAATCGAAAAAAAAAATCTCTAGATCGAAATCTAAAAATGAAGTAAATACACAGCAGAGATAAGCACAAAATGCTCAAGCAACTCAGCGAGTCAGGCAGCATCTCTGGAGAAAATGGATAGGTAATGTTTTGGTAATGTTTTGGGGTCAGGACGAGTCTGTGGAATTCTCTGCCACAATGAGGACAGTTCATTGGCTATATTTAAGAGGGAGTTAGATGTGGCCCTTGTGGCTAAAGGGATCAGGGGGTATGGAGAGAAGGCAGGTACAGGTTATTGAGCTGGATGATCAGCCATGATCATATTGAATGGCGGTGCAGGCTCGAAGGGCCGAATGGCTTACTCCTGCACCTATTTTCTATGTTTCTATGTTTCTAGGACCCTTGCTCAGACAGAGTGTAAGGGGGAGGGAACTAGAAGTAGGAAAAGACCAGGACAAATCAGGGTCGGCAACAGATGACCTCAGGTTCCCTGATAGGCCAATTGTTGGCTAAGGACGGGGTGATCCCAAGAGGGATACATGGTTGAGAACTGTGGAACTGGTTAACTGACATTTAGTGGAGGAACGGGTGGGGGAAAGAAAGGGAGGTGTGAGGGGAGTGTATGTAGAAGTTACCTAAAATTAGAGAATTCTAACTCTAAGATTATTAAGGGGTTGGACACGTTAGAGGCAGGAAACATGTTCCCAGTGTTGGGGGAGTCCAGAACAAGGGGCCACAGTTTAAGAATAAGGGGTAGGCCATTTAGAACGGAGATGAGGAAAAAAAAATTCAGTCAGAGAGTTGTGAATCTGTGGAATTCTCTGCCTCAGAAGGCAGTGGAGGCCAATTCTCTGAATGCATTCAAGAGAGAGCTAGATAGAGCTCTTAAGGATAGCGGAGTCAGGGGGTATGGGGAGAAGGCAGGACCAGGGTACTGATTGAGACTGATCAGCCATGATCACATTGAATGGCGGTGCTGGCTCAAAGGGCCGAATGGCCTACTCCTGCACCTGTTGTCTATTGTCTATTGTCAATGAATATATTCAGCAGCTCAGGCCTCATCTGAGGAGAAGAGAAGCAGTTTTGGGTCAAAGACCCTTCGTCAGAACTGATGAAGTGAGCACCAGTGAGTTCTGACAATAGTCTTCTCGCTAAACATCAGTTCATCAATAAACACAGTGAGACTGAGTGGCCAAACAGCAAGTCACATTGTGTAGGAAGGAACTGGTTTAAACTGAAGATAGACACTAAAAGCTGGAGGAACTCAGCAGGACAGGCAGCATCTTTGGAGAGAAGGAATGGGTGACGTTTTGGGTCGAGACCCTTCTTCACATTGCACACTCTGCCATGTTCACATTAACGTACCTGGATTTCTGGTTTCAAGTTATCACGCGTTTTCTCGTACCATTCAAGTGTGGATTTCTATAAAATGAGTACAGTACAAATTACACATTGTCACTTTACTCTGGGCCATTGTTGCACTTGATACCCAGTCATCAATGCATTGTCACAATCCACTCTGCCTGCAAAACTGCAGCATGCAAGAATATCTTTACATGACAATTAAAACACTCTTGTCTCTCTTGACCATTACAGCCAAGCATCTTCCGAATCTGACTGCGACTGTGTTAATCTGACCCAAAGGTAATAATGCACAGTCTACAGTGCCTGTTCCACAGCTCCTGATTTTCATCAAGACCTGAAACTTTAACTATAATCAGTGCTTCGGATCTAACCCCCACTGTAACCAACTGAAACTGCACAACTCGAGCATCAAGAAGTGTGCTTCTCTGTGTGTCCCTACTGACATATCTCCGTCCATTCACATCAACAGATGAAAGGTTGGGGCAGTCGTAGTTTGCGAATGTAGTGTTGCCTTTCTGCCCACCTTAAAGATAGTGGAGAAACCGAGCTTCATTGGTAACTGGTGCTCCAAGAACTTTATCATCCGCCACTTAGCCATGACCTCTCTCCCTCCCAGGGTACACGCACGCCTTTCATTATTATTCAGATAGTAGCATCATTTCTGTTCATGATAAACCATGTTTGCATTTAACCCTTGACTCTCTCCTCTGCTCACAGTTCGTGAGAATTTATATCTTGTGACTGATATTCTATGTCATAAACCGTTATAAACTGGGATCAGCCAAGGATCCATTGACATCTTCCCCACTGTGACTCTCCACCATTTGCAGCTGTTACTGATACATGTCATGGCTCATTGAGACTCCACACAATTCATTGCTGAGAAGCCTCACCTGTGCCACTTCATCAGGTCATAAGTGATAGGAGCAGAATTAGCCTATTCAGCCCATTGAGTCTATTCCGCCATCCAATCATGGCTAATCTATCTCTCCCTCCTAACCCTATTCTCCTACCTTCTCCCCATAACCCCTGACACACTTTACCAACAGCCTTCTGGAAACTTTACATCAGACGGACTCACTCCCTTGAGCAATGCTCAGGACAGGTGGACTGAGATGCCACTTTCTTAGGTTGTGCTGCAACGTCAGATTATTGCCAATGGAGATCACACTGTACCTTTACTGTTGCAACTATCTCCACGTGGAGCTGCTTGTGAACAGGGCAGAGAACATTGAAGGCCACCATAGAATACATCTTCAGCAAGCACCTGAAAGTATTGAAGGTGGAAAGATCAGGAGAAAGAATGAGAGGAGGTGGATAACTAGTCGATACAAACAGTGAAACTACGCAAACTAAGCCGCCTGGGGTGGGGAAGGGATGGAGGGAGAGGGAATGCAAGGGTTACTTGAAATTAGAGAGATCAATATTCATACAGCTGGGTTGTAAACTGCCCAAACTTCAGATAGTCCCTGCTTTCCCTCTCTATCCCCTCCCCCTTCCCAGTTCTCCCACTAGTCTTCCTATCTCCGACTACATCCTGTCCTTGTCCCACCCCCTCCCCCGACATCAGTCTGAAGAAGGATCTCGACCCGAAACGTCACCCATTCCTTCTCACCCGAGATGCTGCCTGACCCGCTGTTACTCCAGCATTTTGTGTCTACAAGCGAAATATGAGGTGCTTTTCCTCCAATTTCCGTTTGGCTTCATTTGGTCAGGCCTGCCCTGCTAGATTTGGTCCATTGTGTCTACATGGTTTGGTCTAGATTGCCTTAGTCTGGCCCTGTATAGCCCAGTCTGGCTTGGATCAGAATAACCTGATTTGCTCTGGCGTAATGCAGGCTGCTTTGGCTTGTCGCAGCTTAACCTAGCTTGGTTTGGTCTGGCACAAATTCGTCTGCGTTACCTCAGCATCAGTTCCAGCTGCTTCAGTGCCTTTGGAGAGTTGAAGGGAAAGACCTGCCTCATCCTTTGCAGCAACATCCAGCAGTAGTCGATGAAAAAGACGAAACTATTGCCAAGGGACTCTTCCTGCAACAAACCAAAGTTACACATGAGATGACCATAACAAAGGACTTTAGAGAGGAGAACTGTGCTGCCTGCCACAGAGTAAACTGTAACAAATCATAAGTGTCCAGGTGTTGTGGGTGGAGGTGGGTGTGATGTAAGTTACCGGTGGAAGATGTCGGGTAGAGTAACCTACTCCTGCAGTTTACCATCCGTTCCTCTGTCTGGTCAACGAGGTAGAGACTTTAGACTTTGGAGAAACAACATGGAAACAGGCCTTTCTGTCCACTGAGTCCACAACCACCAGCCATCACCTACACACACTCAGGACAATTTTTACAACCAACCGAACCCAATTAACCTACAAACCTGTAAGTCTTTGGAGTGTGGGAGGAAGCCGGAGCACCCGAAGAAAACCCACGCGGTTACAGGGGAGAACGTACAGACTTCCTATAGACAGTACCAAGAGTCTCGACCCGAAACGTTAACCCATTCCTTCTCTCCAGGGGTGCTGCCTGTCCCGCTGAGTTACTCCAGCAATTTGTGTCTATCTTCAGTTTAAACCAGCATCTGCAGTTCCTTCCTACCCACAGTTAGAATTGAACCCGGGCGTTTTCAGGCAGCAACACTACCGCTGTACCACTGTGCTGCCTACTTGGACCGGTTTTGACCGGTTACTCTAAGAATGTCGTGAGCAGTTCTGTGGAACATAATGTAGGAAAGACATGTTTGTCTTTGAGACTGCGAAATATAGATTTATCAGAATGAACCCCACTTTCTAAAGTTTAAATTACTGGGCGAGAATACATAAACTAGGGTGGCATTCTCTGATATATAGAAGGTTGAGGCGACATGATTAAATTAAGATCGATCCTTTCCCGCATCACATTAATAAACACCAATTAATCCTGCCCTGAAAAGCATTGGTTTGGCATTAATCACAAATCAAATTACCCATTTCATTGAGAACCGGTGTAAAGGCACTTGTAAACTGTGGCCAGTAAATCCTTCATGATGGTAACTAATTAGGCAGACTAATTACTGCATGACGAGGAGCAAATTAGAAGTCAGCTTGTGCGCCAACCTGCACCTTATCTGACCCAGCGTTGAGGATTCCTGGACAGAGTGTCTTTGTGATGAACCTTTAAACAGTCACCTGCACTTAAGCTTGAGAATGTTGACTTGTCTGATCTGCGGACTTGACAGTCTTTTATAAAGCTGACTTCACTGACCCATGTGTTTCAGATGTGGCCGGGTGCGATCAAAGCTTGTGTCGGGTGGGTAAACACCAGAATAAGCACTGGCTTTCTTTATTAATGCATCCAAGATACTGACAGGTTCAGAGCGGCATAGAGTCTTGAAGAAGAAATAGACCTGGTCTACTCAAAAAGATGTACTAACCTAGAACAACAATAACAGTACAACCCTCCATTCTTCCATGATAGTTAAAATAACCATTTTGATACGAGTCCTTGCATCAGTTTTACGTGATAAATTCTGGACGGGAGGTGTTCGTTGTTGAATTAACTGAGGTTTTGCGGTTTCTTCTTCGATCCTGAGGTTATCTATTGCATGCCGTTTTGTTTGTGCTGATTTGCACACTGATCATCAGACACGTGGGAATCTCTGGAGGAGATTGTATTGAAACAAGTGGGGCTTGCGTTGCTCCAGTCTCTGATTTCAGCCTTGCTTTGTAACCAATAAAGCCCTTGCTTCCCTTCGACATGAAAACGGATGATCTGCTTCACCCTTTGCATATATCACTTCACCACCGGCTTGCAGCCAGCCAGGTGTGACCCTGTGATATACAAAACCTGGGTGGGTTATCAACTTGCTGAAGGGCTCACTCTTAAACAGTGATCCATTATCCATCCTCATTATTTGCAGCGGTTCAGATCAGTGGAGCAGCAGTGGAGGATGTGTACGTTCACTTGGCCAAGCCGACCCTATAGGGCCAGCAGCACTTTAAGCAGCTTGGACTTTGAAAATGGTGCCAAAACCTGCCGTCTCTTGTATATGTTCTCAGTGGACTATTACTAAACACTTTGATTTGTTTATCGAGAGAAACAGAAAATATGTGCAGGAGGAGGCCATTCGGCCCTTCGAGCCAGCACCGCCATTCATTGTGATCATGGCTGATCGTCTCACTGCACCTCCCCCTTACCTAACCTGACTCCATTGAGATAATAATCTGCCTCCTTGTTTTTGCCGTCAAAGTGGATAACCTCACATTTATCTATATTATACTGCATTTGCCACGCATCTGTCCTCTCACTCAACCTGTCCAGGTCACCCTGCAACCTCCTAACATCCTCTTCACGGTTTACACTGCCACCCAGCTTTGTGTCATCCGCAAACTTGCTAGTGTTGCTTCTAATTCCCTCTTCCAAATCATTAATATATATGGTAAACAGTTGCGGCCCCAACACCGAGCCTTGCGGCACTCCACTTGCCACTGCCTGCCATTCTGAAAAGGACCCGTTTGCTCCTACTCTTTGCTTCCTGTCTGCCAACCAATTTTCTATCCATGTCAACACCCTACCCCCAATACCATGTACTCTAACTTTAGTCACCAATCTCCCGTGTGGGACCTTATCAAAGGCTTTCTGAAAGCCTTTCTTATCAAAGGCTTCATCCATTTTACTTGTCACGTCCTCAAAAAATTCCAGAAGATTAGTCAAGCATGATTTCCCTTTCATAAATCCATGCTGACTTGGACTTATCCTTTTACTGCTATTCAAATGCACCGTTATTATCTCTTTAATAATTGACTCCAGCATCTTTCCCACCACCGAAGTCAGGCTAACTGGTCTGTAATTCCCCGTTTTCTCTCTCGCTCCTTTCTTGAAAAGTGGGATAACATTTGCTATCCTCCAATCCACAGGAACTGATCCTGAATCTATTGAACATTGGAAAATGATCACCAATGCGTCCACTATTTCTAGAGCCACCTCCCTGAGGACCCTGGGATGCAGACCATCAGGCCCTGGGGATTTATCATCAGTCCCATTAGTCTACCCAATACTATTTCTCGCCTAATGAAAATTTATTTCAGTTCCTCTACCCCCCTAGATCCTCTGTCCTCCAGTACATCTGGGAGATTGTTTGTGTCTTCCTTAGTGAAGACAGATCCAAAGTACCTGTTCAATTCTTCTGCCATTTCCTTGTTACCCATAATAAATTCACCCGTGTCTGCCACATTTGACTTTGCTACTCTTTTTCTCTTAACATATCTAAAGAAGCTTTTACTGTCCTTCTTTATATTCTTGGCCAGCTTCCCCTCGTACTTCATCTTTTCAGCCAGTATTGCCCGTTTTGTTACCTTCTGTTGTCCTATGAAAGTTTCCCAATCCTCTGGCTTCCGGCTACTCTTTGCTGTGTTATACATCTTTTCTTTATATCTAATCTAATATTGTGCTTACTTAGTTTAGTTTAGAGATACAGGGTGGAAACAGGCCCTTTAGTCCACCGAGTCCATGCCGACCACTGACCACACATACACACTAGTTCTATCCTACACATCACTGGGGACAATTTACAGAAGCCAATTAACCTACAAGCCTGCAAGTCTTTGGATTGCGGGGAGGGGAACTGGAGCAAGTAGAGAAAACCAACGTGGTCACGGAAACATACAAACTACGTGCAACAGCATCCATAGTCAGGATTGACCCCAGATCTCTGCTGGCGCTGTAAGGTAGCAACTCTACCACTGCGCTACTTTGCTGCCCAATCATTCAAACTGTATGCAGACAAATAATTCAACTGTATTTTGGTACACATGGCAATAAAGAACTATTGGACCATATCTGCAGTGCACCAAGCAACACAGACACTTTCAAGCTTTGGTTCAGTGGCATTCACAGAAGTAGAACAGATGATTTCTACAACAGGAAGTCGACTGTGGTATTTGACAACGTTATCACCAGAATATAGATCTGTAAAGCCAACGCCAATTCCAACCCACTAAGCCAACACCAACATCAACCCATGGCCCTTTGGATTACTCTGACATTTGTATCAGTTCCTATAGTTTTATAGTATCTACTGGATATGACTATGCCAACATTTAAGAAGCAGTTGGACAGGTACATGGATGGGACAGGTTTGGAGGGATATGGACCAAATACTGGCAGGTAGGACTAGTGTAGATGGGACATGTTGGCCTGTGTGGGCAAGTTGGGCCGAAGGGCCTGTTTCCACGCTTTATCACTCTATGACTCTATATGATAATGTGGTTATTTGACATGCGTGTTTTCTTTGGTGATTTTGTGAACAATCATGCAATATCTACCTTGCAACAAAACCTTCTTCTTGAATTATTGTTAGTTTTCTCCATTCCTAAATCAAAACTTCAATGACAGTGTTTGTAAGCAACAGTGGGACGACATTGCTTTTATTCTGCAGTTGAAGAACAAAGTTGGTGGCTTTGTGCTCTACTTGTAGTACATGTGTAACATCACTAGAGGGGGCATTCTATTCCATTTTTCTATGTTGTCCCTGAATTGCTGTTGTTCTCGAAATCTTGTTTTATTACAGTATTAAATAGATTCTGTTCAAGAAGAACAAGAAGGCAGATTATTATCTGAATGGTGTCAGATTAGGGAAAGGGGAGGTGCAACAAGACCCGGGTGTCCTTGTACATCAGTCACTGAAAGTAAGCATGCAGGTACAGCAGGCAGTGAGGAAAGCAAATGGCATGTTGGCCTTCATAGCGAGAGGATTTGAGTACAGGAGCAAGGAGGTCCTACTGCAGTTGTACAGGGCCCTGGTGTGACCGCACCTGGACTATTGTGTGCAGTTTTGGTCTCCTAATTTAACGAAGGACATTCTTGCTATTGAGGGAATGCAGCGTAGGTTCACCAGGTTAATTCCCTGGATGGCGGGACCGACATATGATGAAAGAATGGATCGACTGGGCTTATATTCACTGTAATTTTGAAGAGGGAAAGGGGATCTTATAGAAACATATACAATTCTTAAGGGATTGGACAGGCTAGATGCAGGAAAAATGTTCCCCATATTGGGGATGTCCAGAACCAGGGGTCACTGTTTAAGAATAAAGGGTAGGCCATTTAGGACTGAGATGAGGAAAAACTTCTTCACCTAGAGAGTTGTGAATCAGTGGAATTCTCTGCCACAGATGGCAGTGGAAGCCAATTCACTAGATGTTTTCAAAAGAGAGTTAGATATAGTTCTTGAGGCTAACGGAATCAAGGAATATGGGGAGAAAGCAGAAACGGGGTACTGAGTTTGGATGATCAGCCAAGATTATATTGAATGATGGTGCTGGCTCGAAGGGCCGAATGGCCTACTCCTGCATGTTTTTTCCATGTTTCTATGTTGTGTCATTATTTTGGGCATTGAGTCCTAACTCATGCAACTGATATTTACTGTTCTGGGGCCTTTCTTCTCAACTCATGGAGTTATTCATGGCACTTGTGATTTGTGATCTTTACTATAGAAAGAGCTAAATTGGGTTGACACTCAGAAGAGTGTCGCAGCCACTTGATATTAAATAAAATGTCATGTTGACTTTCTCGATATTAAATGTTATTTAAGGTGAAAATATTCTCAGAACCCTTAAAGGTGTGATGCAAGGAATTGGCCAGTTCCGCACTTGGGCGGCACAGTGGTGCAGCAGTAGAGTTGCTGCCTTACAGCGCCAGAGACCCGGGTTTGATCCTGACTACAGCCGCTGTCTGTATGAAGTTTGCACGTTCTCCCGGTGACTACTTGGGTTTTCTCCAGGTGCTCTGGTTCCCTCCCACATTCCCAAGACATGCATGTTTTGTAGGCTAATTGCCTTCTGTATATTGTTCCGAGAGTGTAGGATCGCGCTGGTGTGCGGGGTAATCGCTGGCAGGCGCGGACTCGGTGGGCGGAAGGGCCTGTTCCCATGCTGTATCTCTAATCCAAACAAAACTAAACTCACTGAGGGGGAGCAGGACAACGGTAAAGCTGGTGGAAGGATTTACCACTCATCATGTTGGGAAGGGAACGGCACGGTGGCGCAGCAGTGGAATTGCTGCCTTACAGCGCCGGAGACCCGGGTTCAATCCTGACTACAGATCTGTACGGATTTCGTACATTCTCCCCATTGCCTGCATGGGTTTCGGTTTCCTCCCACACTCCAAAGACATACAGGTTTGTAAGTTAATTACATTAATGAGGGATTAAAAGTACCGTTAGCAAATTTGCAGATGATACAAAGCTGGGTGGTAGTGTGAACTGTGAGGAAGATGCTATGAGGTTGCAGGGTGACTAGGACAGGTTGTGTGAGTGGGCGGATGCATGGCAGATGCAGTTTAATGTGGATAAGTGTGAGGTTATCCACATTGGTGCTAAGAATAGGAAGGCAGAGTATTATCTGAATGGTGTCAAGTTAGGAAAAGGGGACGTACAACGATATCTGGGTGTCCTAGTGCATCAGTCACTGAAAGGAAGCATGCAGGTACAGCAGGCAGTGAAGAAAGCCAATGGAATGTTGGCCTTCAAAACAAGAGGAGTTGAGTATCGGAGCAAAGAGGTCCTTCTGCAGTTGTACAGGGCCCTAGTGAGACCGCACCTGGAGTACTGTGTGCAGTTTTGGTCTCCAAATTTGAGGAAGGATATTCTTGCTATTGAGGGCATGCAGCGTAGGTTTACTAGGTTAATTCCCGGAATGGCGGGACTGTCGTATGTTGAAGGACTGGATCGACTAGGCTTGTATACACTGGCATTTAGAAGGATGAGAGGAGATCTTATCGAAACGAATAAGATTATTAAGGGGTTGGACACGTTAGAGGCAGGAAACATGTTCCCAATGTTGGGGGAGTCCAGAACAAGGGGCCACAGTTTAAGAATAAGGGGTAGGTCATTTAGAACTGAGATGAGGAAAAACTTTTTCAGCGAGGGACAATTTACATTTATGCCAAGCCAATTAACCTACAAACCTGTACGTCTTTGGAATGCGGGAGGAAACCGGAGCTTCCCGGAGAAAACCCGCACAGGTCACGGGGGGAAAGTACAAACTCCGTACAGACAGCACCCGTAGTCGGGATCGAACCTAGGTCTCTGGCGCTGAAAGGCAGCAACCCTACTGCTGCGCCACCGTGCTACTAGTTTGCCACTAGCTGCTAGCACCACGAGTTGTTAGAGTTTACCAGAGTCATCTGGCACACAGCCGTGAGCAATCCTATGAGGTGGACACAAAATCCCCAGCACCAGTGTGTATTGGGCAGACTCGCACACAAAATGTTCAAATGACATTAACTGCAATTCCAGTTTGCTCTCCCTCAGCACCAGTGTAAACTGTAACTGTGAAGGGCTTGTCGGATGTGATTAATTAGGTAAACTCACTGCTGCATGGGGTAGAACAACAGCTGCTTTCTCTTTGACTACACCAAAGATACCGGAGTGCCCCAGCCTGTACCCAGCACTAAAGAGGAAATATTCACAGTATTCTTAAAAAGGGAGTATACGAATATAGCATGACAATAACAGCACAACAGGGCACATGAAATGAACATATATATATTATATACACACACGCACATGTCTGCGTACATGTGCTCACTCATGCACGCGCACATTCACACAAGTGCTGGTAATGTGAATCTTATGTAAAGTGGGGGAAAAGAGACACATGCACACAATCGGACAGTAACACACCCATCAACTTCCAGGGTACACACTCAAAAACAGATGCACTCAGGCCACGGATGCACACATACATACGGATACGCGCACACATACATACAAGCATACGTCACGGATACACACACACATACACACACAGACATAAGCACATACTCATGTACACGCAGACACACGCATAATTGCAAAATCAAAGCACAGACCTGTAGACACATAGGGAAACGTGTATAGGTCGAGAGCCCTTCAATTTAAGGAAACATTCTACACAAACCTTGCCGGAATAATGCCTTTGACTCATGCTATTTGAGTCAGTGGCTTGATCCACACACACACTGTTCTCCTAATTTAATGATAGCGCGCTGTAACACAAGGAAGTGTTGATGAGCCTAGATCACCAGGGAACTGTATAAGGTGTCACCACCTCCAGAGGAAGTGAGAGGGAGGGCTTCCACAGTGATACTCGGTTATCCCAGTGCCTTACCTGGTCTGCTCCCCGTTGGATTGCAACCTTGTCGTGGTCGGGGAGCTTGTGTGTCTCAGTGACCCCTAGAGCTGTGCCAGCGGGAGATTCGTCTCCTGTTAGGGTATCCCATGCTGGACAGGTCGGAGGGTAGAGACGAGGCGAAGAGCGATCCACTGGTCCTCCAGGTCGGGGGTTGAGCGCAGGCCTAACAACCCCGCCTCGTAAAACGAACATGTTACGGAAACAACAACTGAAGGAATCAACACTACTGGGCGTGACGGACTTCCAGGGCTATCGACAGACGCTAGGATGAATGTCAATGGTGAAAGCCGAAAGGAAGAGAACCAGACAGTATCCCAAGAACGGCCCTGCACTGGACACCAGAAGGGATGGAATTGACCTGGGGTAGTGTCCAGAAACTAGCCCAGAACAGACAGGAGTGGAGAACCTTCGTTGTTGCCCTACATGCCAGGAGGCATAATGGGCAGTAAGTAAGTAAGTTACCTGGTCTGCAGTGAGGACGTTCAGGTCTGACCTCTTATCCAGGTCCTCAAGCAGCTGGTGAAGGAGGCCGTAGTCCACATACTGGAGCTGATGATGTTTGCTGTAAGCCAGCCACTCACTGCAGAGGTGAGGGGAGAAACGTCATTCACTCACTGTCTCTGTTTGTCACTCCTTTTATACAGAGTGTCAGATGGACAATGAAAATGGAGTTTTATTCCGTATCCAACCCTTATTGCATATTTTCCCTGACACTCCAGGCACTCCGGGGACAGGCAGCATCTCTGGAGAGAAGGAATTTCCCTGAGGGCATTTGATGGATAGTGTAGAGGAATCTTTATTCGTCATCCAAAGCGTGCTGTAACTGCCCTGAGGGTGATTTGACGCAGCTCTCTTTATCGGTTTGAAGGGGGGGGTCCCAATCCAAAACATCATCTGTCCATTCTCTCCACAGATGCTAACTGGCCCCCTGAGTCTTTCCAGCACCTTTCTGCTGAAGAATCCAGCCTCGGCAGTTTATTGTGTGTCTCTTCACCAGTGACCTCTCTCCCAACACCAGACTACCAAAATAGCGCCTCTTGCATTTGGACTCAGAGGGCTGTTCTGTGCATACTGTAGTTTGGTTTAGAGATACAGCGTGAAAACAGGTCCTCCGGCCCACCGAGTCCGCATCGACCGGCGATACCCGCGCTTTAACACTATGCTGCACACATTAGGAACAATTTACACTTATACCAAGGCAATTAACCTACAAACCTGCACGTCTTTGGAATGTGGGAGGAACCGAAGGTTTTGGAGAAAACCCACGCATGTCATGGGGAGAACGTACAAACTCCGTGCGGACAGCACCCTTAGTCAGGATGGAACCCGGGTCTCTGGCACTGCAAGCACTGTAAGGCAGCAGCTTTACTGCTGTGCCACCGTGCCGCCCACCCCCTGCTGAGCTGTATTCAAAAAATGTGTTTCATTGTACCTGGTGCAAGTGACAATAAAGAAACCATTGAGACGACCAGGCTCTCAAAATTATGAATTTCAATGGCAATATTTAAGTCATAAGGTGCCGGTGTAACTCAACAGTGGGGTTGCATCTCTGCAGGACATGGAAAGGTGACATTTTAGGTCAGAACCCTACCCAAAATGTCACCTATCCATTCCCTCCACAGAGGCTGTCTGGCCCATTGAGTTATTCCAACATATCGTGCTTAATATTTGTGAGCCGTCGTCTGCAGCTCCTTGTTTCTTCAATAGTATTTGAGGCCTGACCGGGCTTTATTACTAATGGAAAATATATTCTGAGTTATACTCACATGGCTGCCTTCTGCAGAGGTGAGAGGTCAATCTGCATGGCATGCTGGGAGAGGACGGTGACCGCGTGCTTGCTGAGGCCCCGGCTGTCGCTGCTCCGTTCACTCTGTGGGAGGGAGGGGAATGCCAATCACAATCACTCACCAACACAGCAAGCACTGCGAGGAGTTTCCTGGCTGCTTTGTGCCCCAGTTACCAAGGAGTTCACTCTCAGGCTGCACCTCACCGTTCTGCCGCCAAGACCGACGTTTTGTTTAGTTTAGTTTAGTTTAGTTTAGTGATACAGCGTAGGCGATGAGTCTCACTGGGGGATGAATCACCTCCTCTCTTGTGGGCGAGAGAGAGTTAGATTTAACTCTTACGGTTAAAGGAATCAAGGGATATGGGGGAAAAAGCAGGAAAGAGGCACTGATTTTGGATGATCAGCCATGATCATATTGAATGGCGGTGCTGGCTTGAAGGGCCGAATGGCCTACTCCTGCACTTATTTTCTGTGTTTCTATGTTTCCATGTGTTCACGCTAACTGGAGCATGGATCCATTCCTTTACTGAAGTTGCTGAAACTGTTGGCTCTAAGCCCCAAGATCTTGCAGTGTCTTTCCGTTCTTTAGACTTTAGAGATACAGCGCGGAAACAGGCCCTTCCGACCACCGAGTCCGTGCCGACCAGTGATCCCTGCACACTAACACTATCCTGCACACACGAGGGACAATTTACAACTTTATCAAGACAATTAGCCTACAAACCTGCACGTCTTCGGAGTGTGGGAGGAAACCGGAGCTCCCGGAGAAAACCCGTGCAGGTCATGGAGAGAACGTACAAACCCCGTACAGACAGGGCCCGCAGTCAGGATCGAACCCGGGTCTCTGGCGCTGTGAGGCAGCAACTCTACCGCTGCGCCACCTTGCCGCCCGGTGCGAAGCAGCAGAATCCCAAGGTTTAGCCCTCATGGTTGAAGATGTTCTCACTCCTCACAGGTGAAGGCAAGAGGGAAATCTTGCTGGGATTTTGCCTTCCCTCCATAACACAGGATATAAATAACCAACAAATCCTAACCACAAGGGTTGTTGACCATTGGTGTGAACAAGAGCTTACCTGGAATTTGGAAATTTCAGTTGTTAGCATGTTCCCAATGTTGGGGGAGTCCAGAACCAGGGGCCACAGTTTAAGAATAAGGGGTAGGCCATTTAGAACAGAGATGAGGAAAAACTTTTTCAGTCAGAGAGTTGTGAATCTGTGGAATTCTCTGCCTCAGAGGGCAGTGGAGGCCAATTCTCTGAATACATTCAAGAGAGAGCTAGATAGAGCTCTTAAGGATAGCAGAGTCAGGGGGTATGGGGAGAAGGCAGGAACGGGGTACTGATTGAGAATGATCAGCCATGATCACATTGAATGGCGGTGCTGGCTCGAAGGGCCGAATGACCTACTCCTGCACCTATTGTCTATTGTCTATAAGAGCCTTTTTCTATGCTGTATTTCTTCATGACTCACTGACTGTATCACATCAGCACAGAATGATAACAGAAGATGATACCTAATTATCTACCTGTTTATAGTTTAGAGATACAACATGGAAACAGGCCCTTTGGTCCATCGAGTTCACACCAGCCATTGATCACCAGTTCGCACTAGTCCATTGTTATCCAACATTTGCGTCGACTCTCTACACACAAGGGCAATTCTACAGAAGACAATTAACCCACTAACCCGCATGTGGGATGTGGGTGGAAACTGGAGCACCTGGAGAAACCCATGTGGTCACAGGGAGAACGTGCAAACTCCACACAGACAGAACTCGATGTGAGGATTAAACCAGGGTTTCTGTGAGGCAGCAGCACTGTGCCGCTGGTAGAGTCTGAGGAAACTCCAAATCATGCTTTCAATTATAGACAACAACAGATGCTTTTGCATCCATTAGTGGTTTGAAAAAATTCAAAACGCAAACGTTGAGGAGTGTGAGAATGGCTGAGAAATGTAACGCTCCTGTGCATCGTGACCATCCGAGATGGACCCGGAACTGTTTGTAACGGGTGGCACTTACTTGGTATTTGGAAATTTCAGTTGTTAGCAGCTGCCTCAGCAGCAACTCGTGGATATTCATAGGTCCCATCGTCTTGCACAACTCGGTATCTCTCTGCAAGAAGAGGTCAGAGTCACCAGCAACCTCAGAGACTTGGGACAGGCCACAGACGCCAAGCCCACAAGCCCATCACTGTTCACGTTTCACCTGAACAGACTGACTTCCTGTAGGTATGGGTCCCTCTCTTGAAAGACCTCATTGCCGGGGGGGGGGGGGGAAAGGAGCGAAGACGACTGCCAAAAGTGGTCAATTCTGCCCAGTCCGTCACGGGAACCGACCTCCCCGCCTTCAAAGGGAGTGGAAACACTGCCTCAGAAAGGCAGCCAGCATCATCAGATACCCACACCACCCTGGCCACGCTCTCATTTCACTCCTGCCATTGGGAAGAAGATATATTAACCTGCAAACTGTAATGTCCAGGTTCAGAAACAACTTCTTCCCTACAACCATCAGGCTATGAAACACTACAAACTCCAAATAAGCTCTGAACTACATAGACTTGGGAGCATCGGTTTTGCCTTTTGCACCAATATTATATTGTTTACAGAATACTATATTTACATATTTTGTTGTGCTGCTGTAAGGAAAAAAATAATTGTTCTGTCTGGGACATATGACAATAATCACTTGATTCTTGGGTACAGGGCCCTCCTTTCCTGCCAGTGCTGATTTTCACTGGGATATGATTCCTCTTCTCTGCTACAGGTGATGTCTCTCACTGGTGGATTGTTTCACCCCTGGACTGAAGCTGCTGGCTCGAAGCCCCAAGATCTTGGAGTGATTCATTCACAAAATGCTGGAGTAACTCAGCGGGTCAGGCAGCATCTCGGGAGAGCAGGAATGGGTGACGTTTCGAGTCGAGACTCTTCTTCAGACTGATGTCAGGGGGGGCGGGACAAAGGAAGGATATAGGTGGAGACAGGAAGATAGAGGGAGATCTGGGAAGGAGGAGGGGAAGGGAGGGACAGAGGAACTATCTAAAGTTGGAGAAGTCGATGTTCATACCGCTGGGCTGCAAACTGCCCAGGCGAAATATGAGGTGCTGTTCCTCCAATTTCCAGTGGGCCTCACTATGGCACTGGAGGAGGCCCATGACAGAAAGGTCAGACTGGGAATGGGAGGGGAAGTTGAAGTGCTCGGCCACCGGGAGATCAGTTTGGTTAATGCGGACCGAGCGCAGGTTTTCAGCGAAGCGATCGCCGAGCCTGCGCTTGGTTTCGCCGATGTAAATAAGTTGACATCTAGAGCAGCGGATGCAATAGATGAGGTTGGAGGAGGTGCAGGTGAACCTTTGTCTCACCTGGAAAAGGTGAGATCACCTTTATGATCTTGGAGTGACTTTCCATTCTTTAGACTTTAGACATCCAGTGTGGAAACAGGCCCTTCGGCCCACTGAGTTCTCCCCAACTAGCGACCACCGCACACACTAGTACTATCCTACACGCTAAGGACACTTTACAATTTACAGAAGCCGATGAATCTACATGCCTGTATGTCTTTGAAATGTAGGAGGAAACCGGAGCACCCGGAGAAACCCCACGCGGTCACAGGGAGAACGTACAAACTCCGTACAGACAGCACCCGTGGTCAGGATCGAACCCGGGTCTCTGGCGCTGTAAGGCAGCAACTCTACTGCTGCGCCAGTGTGCCGCCTTTGCCTAAAAAGGGAACTGAAGATTCTGGTTTATACGAAAGATGGACACAAAATGCTGGAGTAAACGGGCCAGGCAGCATATCTGGAGAACAGGAAAAGGTGATGTTTCAGGTTGGAACCCTTCTTCAGATGGTCAGATGTCTGATGAAGAGTTCCAACCAGAAACGTTACCCTTTCCATTGTTCTTCCCCGGCTGCCATTCATCTCTGCTCTGTGGCCATTCCACTGTGAGCATCCCTCAGCAGAAGTCTAAGCTACTCCACCCTGGGCTCTGGCCCTCAGATTGGGCCTTACCTTCCCACTAATAGAAGCCCTGCCTTAGCCAAGCATTTCATTGAGAATAAAACCGATGGAGCCACCTATCGTGGCTTCTCACTGTCACTGCATCTCCTGTGATCTCTCTCGCTGTTCCAGCCCAACCCCCCAGCCCGTTACCTGCATGATGGCCAGGGAAATCACCAGGTGACAGTCACCCTCAACCCGAGACGAGCTTGATCGAGGCTCCAGTTTGTACCAGGTGTCAATTCCTTCAACAGGGATCTCCTGATAAAAGAACGGGAAAGATTCAGCTTTGGAACTGAACCAAACGGGCAGCAAGGTGGCGCAGTGGTAGAGTTGCTGCCTTACAGCGCCAGAGACCCGGGTTCCATCCCGACTACGGGTGCTGTCTGTACAGAGTTTGTACGTCCTCCCCGTCACTGCGTAGGTTTTCTCCGGGTGCTCCGGTTTCTGCTCACATTCTAAAGACGTACATGTTTGTAGGCTAATTGGCTTTGGTAAAATTGTAATTCGTCCCTAGTGTGTGCAGGATAGTGTTGGTGTGCGGGGATCGCTGGTCGGCGCGGACTCGGTGGGCCGAAGGGCCTGTTTCCCCGCTGTATCTCTAAATGAAACCAATCCCACCTGGGACCCAAGGCAGGGCATTGACCCTGTCGTATGGCACGGGTTATTGGGCAGGGTCTGGGTCAGTGGGGTGACTGTTGGTGAGGCTTGGAGTTCAGCTGGAGAAGAGCTGGATATGGGTCGGGCCTAGGTCAGGAGCACAGACAGGGGCCCCGTGGTGTGACATGTTTCTACTGGGGGCCGTGCTGTAGGCTGGCTCCACTGCAGCCTGTGGGTTGGGGTGCAGGCCAGGCCTGAGAACAGTTTATTTAGAGATACAGCATGGAAACAGGCCCTTCGGCCCACCGAGTCCGCACCGACCAGCGATCCCTGCACATTAACACTATCCTACACACACACACTAGAGACATTTTACAATGATTCCAAGCCAATTAACCTACAAAGTCTGTACGTCTTTGGAGTGTGGGAGGAAACCGATCTCAAAGAAAACC
This sequence comes from Rhinoraja longicauda, assembly GCF_053455715.1. NCBI lineage: Eukaryota > Metazoa > Chordata > Chondrichthyes > Rajiformes > Arhynchobatidae > Rhinoraja > Rhinoraja longicauda. The sequence continues at coordinate 11,962,787 of NC_135973.1, forward strand.
CACGCGGTCACCGTACAGACTCCGTACAGACAGTGCCCGTAGTCAGGATCGAACCCGGGTCTCTGATGCCGCAAGCGCTGTAAGGCAGCAACTGTGCCGCCGTGTCGCCACTGCTTCCTACTGTTGCTTCACGCCCCCTTACATCACACTCACAATGATGGGGATGTCGAGGCAGCCGAGGAAATCGTCAATGTTATCATCCTGAGATCCTGAGGCCCCGTTTGCTCGAGCCGACTTCATGATCTGTTTGAAGTACCTGCATAATTGAAAGAACAGCCAGCCGTGTGTCGAAACAAAGAACTGCAGATGCTGGTTTATACCAAAGATAGACACAAAGTGCTGGAATTACTCAACGGGTCAGGCAGCAACTCTGGAGAAAAAGGTTGGGGTGCTTCTACAGAGTTCTGAAACGTCACCCGTCCTTTTTCTCCAGAGACGCTGCCTGACCTGTTGAGTTATTCCAGCCAGTGAAGTGTAACAGAGACAAGGTGCCCCATGTTAGGGTAGAACTTGGACAGACACACTAGCACAGTGTAGTTGCTAGTTACTAAGTCCCCCCCTTAGCAACAGGACACTGGATAACCCAACACTACAATCCCCTGGTCTGAACATTGGATGCTCCAATTTTAGGTAACTACAAACCTCCCTCCCTCTCCCTACCTCCTGTACACCCCACCCTTCTTACCCCACTCCCCCGCCTCTCCCTAGTGCCCTACCTGAACTCGTACATATTTCTCCCCTCCCCCGTCTCCCCCCTTCCATCTACATTCCGCTCTCTAACTTCACAATTGGTAACTCTTCATTCCTTTGTCTCATACCTTCTCCCTTCTCATTTCTGGTCCAACCATCTGCCTATCACCCACCCCCCCCCTCCCCCCCAATTACCTGCCAGGCCTTGTCCTGCCCCCTGCTGTTTTCCAACTTTCTCCAGCCTCTCCCCCCCCCCCCCCTCACCCAACAGAATCAGTCCAAAGAGGTTTCTTGACCCGAAACGTTACCTATCCATGTCCTCTAGAGATGCTGTCCGACCCGCTGAGTTACTGCAGCATATTGTATATTTACTGTTACAATGAAACACTGATTTTCTTGGTACGTAAAAGTTATTCACAATGCTCTTTGCATAAATCAGAGCATCGAATATAGAAGTTGGGATGTAATGTTGAAATTGTACAGGGCATTGGTGAGGCCGAATCTGGAGTATGGTGTGCAGTTCTGGTCGCCAAATTATAGGAAGGATGTCGACAAAATGGAGAGGGTACAGAGGAGATTTACTAGAATGTTGCCTGGGTTTCAGCACTTAAGCTACAGAGAGAGGTTGAACAGGTTGGGTCTTTATTCTTTGGAGCGTAGAAGGTTGAGGGGGGACTTGATAGAGGTTTTTTAAATTTTAAGAGGGACGGACAGAGTTGACGTGGGTAGGCTTTTCCCTTTGAGAGTGGGGAAGATTCCAACAAGGGGACATAGCTTCAGAATTGAGGGACAAAAGTTTAGGGGTAACATGAGGGGTAACTTCTTTACTCAGAGGGTGGTGGCTGTATGGAATGGGCTTCCGGTGGAAGTGGTGGAGGCAGGCTCGATTTTATTATTTAAGAGTAAATTGGATAGGTATATGGATAAGAGGGGATTGGAGGGTTATGGTCTGAGAGCAGGTAGATGAGACTAGGTCAGAGAGAGTGGTCGGCATGGACTGGTAGGGCCGAACGGGCCTGTTTCCGTGCTGTAATTGTTATATGGTTATATGGTTATAATGATGAATTAAAAAATTATAGAAATGGGTAAATAGCTTGGAAATGTCTCGATTAGTGAGGTATTACATGCACAAAGTCTGCAAGAATATAACCTTCTCAAATTGTGGAACTGTAACACATAACTAGGTCCACATTGTCCAGCTTCCACTCTTTGCAATTAATTTGTTACGTTAAATGAGGTACTGCATTTCTAATTCCTGCCGTTTGCCTGCTTGTGCATAACATTGGAATAACATGACAGTAATGGCCGTGTCAAGTTCCCTCGTAAAGGCATGGCTGAATATGTACAAAATGTTCTTGCAAAGGGTAAGCAAAGGCTTGATTGACAATAATGAACATCTAGGTTAGAAGCAGACCAACAGAAATCCATCAAACGCATCTGTGCCCTTTTAACTGGGCAATTGAGTCAAGGGGTGTAATTAAAATAATGATTGCGGTAAAGGTTTCCCCGGAAAGGAATCAGAGCTTCTGACATTTAGAGATTGATTTGACGATGAGTGGGGGCAACTTGACTTACCTGCCCATTCCTTTTAAACCACTGATCTGATTTAGATTTTTACATGCTTCAGCAACCGAAACATCATCATCGTGGTCCCTGGGGAGAGAATGACAGCAATGTTTAGATATCGCTCTGGTGTTGGAGGGCTCCTTCCCCTGCGGGTGGAATGCACAAGTGGATGTCTCTGTGTATGTTGACGAGTGGTTTAATTTCGTGAAAAACGCTGGCACAAATATCGCACCAGGGGAGGAACGTTGGCGACCGGCCCGCTCCATACTGCAGGGGTACGTGCTGAGGGGCGCACTGAAGCTCGGTGCAAGCCAACGCCATGCGGGGGAGGGCCGCAGTCTAGGGTCCTTCCGCTGCTGCACTTTGGGGAGGACAGGGTGTGGTGGGGGCGCCCCCTCAAACAAGGGAACGCCCCTCACCCCCAGGGGGCCACATGAGTGGCTAGGGTGCCGGGTATAATGATAGTTCTGTGAACACTACCGAGAAACATGGAAAATAGGTGCAGGAGGAGGCCATTCGGCCCTTCGAGCCAGCACCGCCATTCATTGTGATCATGGTTTGAACATTGACTTCATCATCATATCATATATACAGCCGGAAACAGGCCTTTTCGGCCCTCCAAGTCCGTGCCGCCCAGCGATCCCCGCACATTAACACTATCCTACACCCACTAGGGACAATTTTTACATTTTACCCAGCCAATTAACCTACATACCTATACGTCTTTGGAGTGTGGGAGGAAACCGAAGATCTCGGAGAAAACCCACGCAGGTCACGGGGAGGACGTACAAACTCCTTACAGTGCAGCACCCGTAGTCAGGATCGAACCTGAGTCTCCGGCGCTGCATTCGCTGTAAAGCAGCAACTCTACCGCTGCGCTACCGTGCCGCCCAACTTCTCCAACTTCAGATAGTTCCTCTGTCCCTCTCTTTCCCCTCCCCAGTTCTCCCACTGTCTTCCTGTCCCCTACTACATCCTCTCTTTGTCCCGCCCCCTCCCCTGACATCAGACTGAAGAAGGGTCTCAACCCGAAACGTCACCTATTCCTTCTCTCCTGAGATGCTGCCTGACCCGCTGAGTTACTCCAGCATTTTGTGTCTACCTTCAATTTGAACCAGCCTCTGCAGTTATTTTCCTACGCTACGGAGGATAATGCATGTGTGTATAGCTGCTGAGAATATTGGAAGAGTTTTAGCACAGTTCTTGTTTTGTGTATATATTTTTTACTCTGAATAAAGTTTATCTTGGGGAGGGGAAAACAAAAAAAATCACACCCAAATTCGGTTTCCCTTGAAGAAAGAATCCAAAACTAGCAAATGCGGAGATGTTATTGGAGGATTGTTCAAGGGAACGGGAATGTACAATTAATAGTTATAAAGCAAATTGTTGGGGTGAAAGATTGCAGTTGTCAGAAAAAAATACTTCAGGCTCCACATGTAAAAAGAAAACTAAAGGATGTAAGTATTCCACTAGAGGAGAGAAATAAGAAATACGCATGTAAATACTAGACAAATAAGAGAATTCATAAGTGTGCGATGCAAGTAATATATACTTGTGCAATGCAAGTAATTTTGCTTTCTGAAAACGTGTACGGTATAAAAATTGAATGAATTCTGGGACATGGTCAAGATGTGGTAGGCGTAATTTGGACAGAGCGTCATGATATTCAGCACTGCAAGGTAAATATTTCAGTCCACAGAAAAGATGGAAGAAAATGTGAAGGATGAACGGACTTATTAATTAGTGTTAAAACCACAACATTGATGGGGAAAGATGTAATGAACCAGCAAGCAAGAACAGGGGCTTCATAAGCGGAAATTAAGAAACTGAAAAAGATTTAACACTCATTTGGAGTCGAGTAAAGGCAGTTGTGACATGCACACATCAGCATATCATACAAGCGTACGTGATTTTAATGAGGGGAGCTTAACTTTCATGTGGGTTGGGAAAAGCAAATTAGCTCATGTCTGGTGAATCTCTCAAGTGTACAGCTTGTTTGGAAACACAGTGATCCCAGGAAAAGGATCAGTCACACTACACTGTGTAATGAGCAAACTATCTCACTGTCAGTGAGCATTTTAATATTTGATCATTGCAATTATAGCACAATTTTGCCCCGTGTCATGTTCTGCAGCAAGAAGCACCGACAGCTATTAAGATTTTAAACTAGATTAAGTTTGAGGCAGAGATTGTCCACAATTAATCAAGCAAACGTGAATCATAGAATCATCGAGTTAGGAAGCACGGAAACAGGCCCTTCGGCCCAACTCTTCCATGCCCACCCAAATGTGCCCTCTAAGTCCATTTACTCGCGTTTGGCCCATATCCCTCTAAGCCTTTCCTGACTATGTACCTGCCCAAGTGGAGGCTGTGGATTTAGGAGGGCCCCGTGGGTTTGTTAGTGGGCGTCATCGGCATGGGTTTAGGGTCAGTAGGAGATGGGGGAATGGGGGTTGTAGGTTTAAGGTCAGTGGGGTAATGGAGCTCTGTGGGTTTAGGGGCAGTAGGAGATGGGGAAATGGGGCTGTGGGTTTAGGGGCAGTAGGAGATGGGGGAATGGGGCTGTGGGTTTAGGGGCAGTGGAGGATACGGGCCCCATGGGTTTAGGGTCAGTGGGGAAAGAGGCTGTGGGTTTAGGGTAAGTGGGGTACAGGGGCCGTGAGTTGAAGACAGTCATGACAGTAAGTCACAACTCGTGGGCAGTGAGTGTGAGAGACTACGATCAGGTGACACCGTGCACACAGGTTCCTGAGGTCTCTGTGGGAGTGTTCAGATATCGTCAGGGTGTGCAGCGGGCAGCTTGAAAGTGAGGGGAAGCCAGGTTGTGGAGAGGCCCAGCAACCATGGGTCCGAAAATAAATGTCGGGTGACTGAACGCCTTGAGCTCTGAACAGTTGCTCTGAAACACCCAACATGGATTGTGAAACAGGTACATCACGGCAATGAAACTGATGCAAGCTTCTGAGGAAATAACCAAAGATAATAGAGCAAGAATGGTGGGTTTTGCCTACTAAAATGGCGGACGTTACGCTCTTTTGCGTACTACACTTCAGTATAGGCGATTTTGACGGAGTGGTTCATCTTGCTCCTCTAGTATCTTTGGAAGTAACTAAGGCCATGAACATGGGAAAGACCATGGATGTTACGCAGATGGATTTTCAGACAGTATTAGATGATATCACGCATGATAGACTGTTGGTTAAAGATAAAGCCCATGGACAGAAGCAAGGCGCAGGAAGGAACTGCAGATGCTGGTTTAAACCGAAGACAGACACAGAAAGTTGGAGTAACTCAGCGGGAAAGGCAGCATCTCTGGAGAGAAGGAATGGGTGACGTTTCGGGTCGAGACCTTTCCTCAGAATGGATTGAGACCCTTCTTCAGAAGAAAGGTTTCGGCTCGAAACGTCACCCATTCCTACTCTCCAGTGATGCTGCCTGTCCCGTGTCGTGTCTATCTATGGACTGAAGGAAGTCGTTGACCCAGATAATGGGTAGGCTGTCAAGTCAACAGCATGTGGCTCGCGGTGTCCTGCGAGGATCAGTGCTGGGAGGCGTAATCATTCACTGTATTTAGAAATGTCTTAGATTGAGGGACTGACGCTCATTTGTCCAACCTTGCCAGAAAGGCATCTGGACTCGTCTGTGAAACGAGGGTCGTGTATCCTGGAATTAAGAATGCTGATCAAAATGTTCATGATATTAGAATTGACAGGGCGGAGAGAAACAATTTCCAATGGCACGGGGTGGAGGGAGGGTGAGAGATATCTCTTCCACAACAGCAATTGATTCCGGATTAATAGTTAATTTTACATTCATAAGTCAAAGGAGCAGAATTAGGT